>NC_064861.1:77422002-77609502 GCF_024139225.1 Suncus etruscus | reverse complement strand
AATTATAGTCTGGAACTCACAAAACCAAACACTACAATAGTCTGAAGACCAGTTTGCCATAAAGTGATTGGGTATAATTACCAATTGCTTTATAAGCCAGATGAACTATGGCACAATATCAGTAATCAAAGTCCAACAAAAATGATTAAAAACAGATTTGTTAGATCTCTAAACTAAAAGTACTAACAACCACAAACCCACAACAAACATCCAGATCCACACAAAGCTCGAGTTAAAGGCAAAAACCAGATCCTATGAATCGGAGTTCCAACTAACCATTACAACAAGTTTTTACTCAAGATTCACTCCTATTTCCCAAGTGGTACCAGAAATAATAAAAAAAGGAGGGGGGAGGGATACAGCCACATGAGCAAATGGGAGACTAGGAATGTTCTATTGTTCTACATTAGAACACTGTAAAATCCCCATAGAATAGTTCAAAGCAACAATCCTTTTGATGTTTGATAAAATAAAGAAATAAATGGAAAATCAGTCCATCAACAAGCTTAACAAAAGTTTTATGGAAAAGGAAAAAAAAATCCAAGCATAAATGAGGGACCTAAAAAGCTAAAATTAAAAAATAATATTTAGTAGAATTCAAAAGTAGAATATTAGCTGAAAATTGAATAAGAAATATCAGACAAGTTAGTTATATGATATCATGAACAAAGAAGCATGAAAAAATTTTAATGAAGTAGTTTTAAATATTTGTGGTATAAAATCAAGTCATAATCTCTGCATCATAGAAATGTCATAAGAGTGGAAATGGACTCTTATTTCCATAAGAGTGGAAATAGGAGAAAGGAAAAAATTACCAATGTAAGAGAAATAATAATGGAGAATTTTCCTAACCCAAAAAGGAGGCCAGTGCACTGATCCAGAATTCCCAAAGAGTACCAAACAAAATAAACACAAAAAACACCTACATTATAATAAAGTAGTAATGATCAAAGAAATATATTTATAAAATCAGTAAAAGAAAAGTAAAGATTCAATATAGGGGAGTCCCAGTATGACTGACCTGAGATTTCTCAAATTAATTGCTCCAAACATGAAGAGAATGGCAAGATATCTGATTGGATATATGATGATGATAGATATGAATATATATAGATATATAAATAGATAGATGACAGATATATAAAGAGATATTTTCTTGAATAAAAATAATCTCCAGGCAAGAATCTTCTATACTGCCAGAATATCACTCAGATTTGAAGGCATAGATGGCATTACCTGTCTCTAAGCTCTACAAAGAGTACAAAATAATTTTGTATGAAATTTTAAAAAAACTCTAATCAGAACAGAATACTATATTAGTGTTAAGTGGGCAGAAGAAAAGTAATGAGATTTCAGATGAGTTCTAGAATTGGAAATGAAAATCATACCAGAACTTCAGTTGCAAACCACATGCTGATCTGAAAACAAAAGAGAGAAGCAAAAGGAGGCAAACAGAGGCTGATCATTACATAAAAAGCCAGTATCAAAAACACAAATTAAGAAAACGCCAAGAGAACAAAGCCAAGTTGCAAAATCACCCAAAATTCTCACAACAAAAATTGATCATGAATTTCTTTATATCAATAGTGTCTCTAAAAGTTAATGGATTTGACTCTCAATTCAAAGGCAGCATGACTATATGGTCATGAAATGAAACATTATGTAGCTTATAAACAATTTATTTTGGCTTCTACAGTACACAGGCTCATAATTAAATGCTTGAAAATAATCATACAAGCTAAAGTAAAGTAAAGTGAAAAACAAAAATATGGGATGGCTATCATTTTATTGAACAAAATAACATTCTAACTAAAAAGGTATGAGACATAGGAATAAATTTTTATTTATTTATTTATTTATTTATTTGGTTTTTGAATTACAACCGACAGCACTCAGGGGTTACTCCTGTCTCTTTGCTCGGAAATCGCTCCTGGCAGGCTTGGGGGACCATATCGGATGCAGGGATTCGAACCACTGACATTCTGCATGCAAGGCATTATCTCCATGCTATCTCTCTGGCCCCCATATATATACATCTTAAAATCAGTATATCAAAAGTATTTCACTTTCATTAGCATGCATGCATCAGATGAAGGAATAGAAAAGTTCTCAAAGCAACTACCAACAGAGCAGGAGATACATAGGTGGTAATGCAAGGGTGTTATACTTGATGGCATAAAACTTCCTTCTAAAATCATTATCAAGAAACTGAGATAGGCAGAGCAGCAGATTCTTCTATGTGAATTAGATGAGTTACTTTACGTCAGGTTAGTTCTTTCCAAGGTTGGTATTCCCAAAGGAAAGAGAAGCACCAGGATAATGGATAAGGGTCTTATGACTACCCTCTCTTGTCTCTGCCCAGACATATGGTTCCAAGAAACTGAGGAATACAGACTGAACAGCAGCAGGGTCCTTTTTGAATCAGAAGAGCCATTTTTACCTAAGGAATTGTAGCTGCTCTGCTTTGCTTCATAGCTGCACATTTCTTTCAATAATAATAATAATTTCTTCAATAATCCAATAACAACACAAAAAATATCACCACACTGCAATGGTCACAATGGGCAAATATAGAAGATACTTCACCAATTAGTGAATGAAACGGCAGTTCTGAATACACAACTAGTATCAGCAATGTATATGACCTCTCTGACAAGGAATTCAGAACGGAAATGTTGAGGATATTCAAGGAACTCAAAGAAACCACAAATTGAACAGACAATAAGATTGAAGAAGATATGAGGCAATAAATGAGAAAATTTCAAACAGAAATGACAGAACTCAAAAACTAGTTAGATGAAATAAGACTCACTGCAACCAACAGAGTAGTTGCTATGAGGACAGAATCAATGAGCCAGAAGATGACCTCCAAAAATCAGCAGATGATGGGAAAGAGTCTTAAACTAAATAAAAAAGATAGTAAAAATTCTTCAAAATAAACAGAATAGCAGACAACATTCCCACCAGCAGTGAATAAGAGATTCTTTTACTCCACACACATTAACACAAATTGTTCCTAATATTTTTGATATTTGTCATCCTCACTGGCATAAGATTATATATCATTACCATCTTGATTTAGATTTCTATTGTGATAAGTAATGATGAGCATTTTTTTTCAGGTGCCTGTTGGCCATCTGTTGGTCTTTCTTAGAGAGGTTTCTAATAAAGGAAGGAGATTTACACCAGTTTTGGGATTGGTCCTAAAACATTGTATGTATAAAGTCCAACTATGAATAACTTTTTATATCACAATGGCATAAATCAGGGGTCTCAAACTCAATTTACCTGGGGGCCGCAGGAGGCAAAGTCAGGGTGATCCTTGAGTGCAAAGTCAGTAGTAAGCCTTGAACATTGGGGTGTGTAATCCAAACAACTAAAACAAAACAAAACAAAACAAAAAAAGTTTCCTCTAGGGCAGGGCCACAAAATGTTGTACAGAGGGCCGTGGGCCACGAGTTTGAGACCCCTGGCATAAATAAAGATTTGAAAACCATAAAGAGAAAGTAAACAAACAACAATAAAATGTTGAGATAATTTCAACAGAAACAACTTAAGAATAATTGGGATCCAAGAGAGTTAGGAAGAAAATCCTATGAATAAGTAACAGACAAAGATATCAATTACTGAAAAGTTCCAAGAGCTGAAGAGTACATGCACCCACATTCTAGATATATGAGGAGTACTAGCTAAAAGAGATCCAAATAAAAACACCACAGGGCACATATTTGTGACAATGAAAAACATATAGAGATATAATACTTATAGCAGCAAGATCAAAAAAGGAAATTACATACAAAGGACCATCTTTTAGATTTACAGCAAATTTATCACAAGCAACACTTTAGTCCCAAAGACAGTGGTGGTATACAGTGAAAAAACTCAATGAAATAAATGCCTTGCTAATAATACTTCCAGCCAGACTCTCATTCATATTTGAAGGAAGAGAGCCCAGCTTCAGAGATAAACAACAGCTCAGCAAGTTGACAGACTCAAAACCAACTTTAAAAGAACTGGATACTTTAATGCAAGACAAATTCCACAAACACATCAAACTTTTATAGAGATGATGCCAAATTCCATTCCAATAATCTCTCTCAATGTTAATAGACTAAATGCCCCATAATAAGTCACATGGTGGAAAATGGATCGTAAAATTGAATCCAACATTTTTCTGTCTGCAAGAAACACATTTGAATATTCAAAACAAGCAGAAGCTCAAAGTCAAAGACTGAAAAACAACGTTTTAATCCAACAACTTCCTTAAAAAGACTGGAGTGGCCATCCTAAGATCAGTGGACATAGACTTAAGCTTAAAAATTTATAAGAGGTAACGTCATTTCTTAATGATCAAGGCATCTGTACATCAGACAAAAATTACATATTAAACATAGATGCACTCAATGAGGGGTCCAAAAAATATTTGAAAACAACTGCTAATAGACTTGACTAAAGACATCAATAGCAAAACAATTTTAGTTGGTGACTTCAACACTGCTCTGCCACCTCTTAATAAATCATACAAGCAAAAGCTCAGAGCTGGAAGTTCCAGCTCACCTCAGGAAGCTCACCACAAATAGTGATGAGTTTAGTTAGGGAAATAACTACATTTTGAACTGTCCTAATAACGAGAATGTATGAGGAAAATGGAGAGCCTGTCTAGAGTACAGGCGGGGGTCGGGTGGGGAGGAGGGAGACTTGGGACATTGGTGATGGGAATGTTGCACTGGTGATGGGTGGTGTTCTTTACATGACTGAAATCCAAACACAATCATGTATGTAATTAAGGTGTTTAAATAAATTTAAAAAAAAAGAATATACTGGCTTATAAGGAAGAAATGAAAATAAATATGTTGGTAGATATATAAGGTGTTTTATTCTCAAAAAGCATAATATTCTTTTCCAATGCATATGCGAGAATCTCCAAAATAGACCACATGCTGGGCAACAAAACCTACCTTCATAAAATTAAGATGATAGAAATTGTATTTGTTATTCTTCTGAGACCATGAAGCATTGAAAATAAAAGTTACTTACAAATAGAAATGGAGAAATAATTTTAATACCTGGAAATTGAATAGTTCACTAATAAACAGTGGGTCAGAAAGGAAATAAAAAGATTCCTGAAAACAAGTGAGCATGAGGACGTGCATTATCAGAATTTTGGGGGCTAGCAAAAGCTGTACTAAGAGGAAAATTTATAGCTTTGTAAGCATCTATCAGGAAGGAGGAAAAGGCCTAAAACTTTAATGGCACAGCTTAAGATATTGGAAAATAACTTACAAAATTATTAGCTAAAAGAAGGCAGGTAGAAGGGAATAATAAAATTTACAGCAAAAAAATAGTCAATTGGAGATCCTAAAATCAATCTAAAAGATTAGTGAAAGATAGGGTTGATTTCTTGAAAAAAAATAAACAACATCAATAAACCATTAGAAAGAGTCACAAATAAAGAGAGTGAACCCTACAAAACCAATTCAGAAATGAAAGGGTAGATGTCACAATAAAAATACAGAAATTCAAGAAATATCAGATATTACTTTGAGAATCACTATTCCATCAAACAAGAGAACCTAGAAGTGTATAAATTCTCTGACTCCTATAGCCTCCAAAGGTTGAGCCATGATTTTGTGGACTGAACAGGCCTAGCACTATAGAGGAAGTTGAAATGATAATCAAAAGAATTATCTCAAAAATAAACTATTCCCCCAAACAAAAGCTCAGGTTTTGGTAGATTCATTAGTGACTTTTTTCAAACTTTAAAGAGGACATACTGCCAATCTTTTACAGAATTTTTTTAGAAAATTTTAGAAACAGAAATACTTTCAAACAATCTCTAACCCTCAGGTCTATGATCAATTCATCTTTAATAAAGGGGTAAGAAATGTGAACTGAAGCAGGGACAACCTCTCTAACAATTGGTGTGATAAAACTGGTCAGCTACATGCAAAAAGAAGTAAATTTATTATTTTTAATAATATCTTCATTTAAGCACCATTATAACAAACATGTTTGCAGTTGGGTTTCAGTCATAAAAAAAGAACACCACCTTTCACCACTGCAGCAATCCCACCACCAATGCCCCCTAACTCTTCCCCCACTCTCCTTTTAATGCCAGGCACAAAAGTCAAATCAAAAAGGATTTGATATCAGAGCAGAAATTGATATCACCTGAATATCTGACTTTGATATAAGACCTGAGACTAAAAGGTACATAGAGGAAAATGTAGATAGAGCACTCCAAGATATTGAAGCTAAAGGCATCTCTAAGGATGAAACATCACTGGCCAAGCAAATGGGAAAAAATATAAATGGGGCTACATTAAACTAAGAAGCTTCTGCACCTTAATGGAAATGGTGACCAGGGGCCAATAATGTGAGAAAGTATTCACCCAGTACCCATATAAAAAGTGGTTAGTATCTGAGATAAATTAGGGACAGTTAGATCTTAACAAAAGAAAAACATCTAACCCCATCCAAAAATGGGAAAAAGATATGAACAGAAACTTCCTCAAGGAAGAAATGCAGATGGCCAAAAGACACATAAAAATGCTCCATATTATTAATCACTAGGGAGATGCAAATCAAAACAACAATTGAGATATCATCTCACACCACAAAGTCCGTTAAACATAAAAAAATAAAAACCAATCCCAAGAGCAACTAGTGTTGGCACAGATGCAGGAAGAAAGGATCTCTCATTGACTGCTGATGGAACTGTAAACTGTTCCATCTCTTTTGGAAACAATATGGACATTCCTCATAAAAGTAGAAATGGAGCTCCCATATAAGTCAGCAATACTGCTCAAAGGAATATACAGCAGGGGTCCAAAAACACAATGCATGAAAGCTCTATGCACACCTGTAGTCATTGCAGCACTGTTCACAATAAGCAGAATCTGGAAAAAACACAAGTGCCTGAGAACAAATGAGTGAATAAAGAAACTGTGCTACATATAAAGAATGAGTGCTATTCAGCTGTTAAGAAAAATGAGTCATGAAATTTTCTTATATATATATATATATATGGATAGTATTTTGCTGATCAAAATGATCCAGAGGGGGGATAGATATGAAATGATTGCATCCATCTATGAGATATAAAAATAATATGGTAATAATATCCAAACAAAGGACCAGTCCATGGAAGGAAGCCTGTTACAGTTAGGGCAGAGAAGGCACCACTATGACAGTGGTAGTTGGAAATGATCACTCTAGACAAGAACTGGGTGCTGAAAGGAGATAAAATTATATACATGATACCCTTTCAATAACAATATTGCAAACCAAAGTATCTTAAAAGAAAGATGAAAGACAGAGGCAGACAGACAGACAGGGAAAGAGAAAGAGAGAGAAGAGAGAGAGAGAGAGAAGAGAGAAAAGAAAAATGTCTATCCTCAAAGATGCAGGCAACAGGGATGGTGTTAAGGAAAATGGAGACATTGGTAACAGGAAATGTGGACCAGTGAAGAGTGTTGTACATTGTATGACTTAAACTAATCAAGGAAAACTGTATCTCTTAAAAGAAATTATTATGAAAAACCTCTATGGAAAGCGATATGGAGATTCCTCCAAAATCTGAAAATTGAACTCCCATTCGACCCAGCTTTCCACTCCTAGGGATATACCCTAAGAACACAAGAATACAATACAAAAACCCCTTCCTCACACCTATATTTATTGCTACACTATTCACAATAGCCAGGCTCTGGAAACAACCAAGATGCCCTTCAACAGACGAATGGCTAAAGAAACTATGGTACATATACACAATGGAATATTATGCAGCCATCAGGAGAGATGAAGTCATGAAATTTTCTTATACATGGATGTACATGGAATCTATCATGCTGAGTAAAATAAGTCAGAGGGAGAGAGAGAGATGCAGTATAGTCTCATTCATCTATGGGTTTTAAGAAAAATAAAAGTCATTTTTGTAACAATCCTCAGAGACAATGAGAGGAGGACTGGAACACCAGCTCACTTCATGAAGCTCACCACAAGGAGTGGTGAGTACAGCTATAGAAATAACTACACAAAAAACTACCATAATCATGTGAATGAATGAGGGAACTGGAAAGCCTGTCTGGAGTACAGGTGGGGGTGGGGTGGGGTGGGATGGAGGGAGATTTGGGACATTGGTGCTGGGAATGTTGCACTGGTGAAGGGGGTGTTCTTTACATGACTGGAACCTAATCACAATCATGTATGTAATCAAGATGTTTAAATAAAGAAAAAAATGAAAAAATCAATAGCTAGCATAAAAAAAGAAAAACCTTTAAATAGTGTTTAAATAAAGTAATTTTAAAAATCTAAAAAATGTGAAGCAAGATATTAAGCAATCATGATTTACAGATAACATGGTAATATACATAAAAGACCCTAAAGATGCTACCAAAATTATTATAATTAATCAATAGCGTTATCTATAAATCATAAAAATCAGTCCTATTTATACACACAAAAAATAAACTTGGAGAAAAAAAATCACAAAAAATGACCAAAAATCACAAAACATTTAAATTTGTGTCCCAAAACTTCAAAACATCTAAAACATATCTATAAACAATAGAATAAAGAATATGAAAGACATCCATTATAAAATTCTAATTTATTACAGAATTTTGCAGAGAACACAAGGAAATAGAGCAATATCCCATTGCATTAATTAGTAGAATTAACATTGTTAAAATAGCCGTACTACCCAAAACATTATACAAATTCAATACACTCTCTTAAAGTTTCAGTGGCATACTTCAAGAAACATTACAAGTAGTTATAAAATTTCTAAAGAATCATAAAACTCCTGACTATCCAGAGCAATTCTGAGGAAAAAAAGAGAGACATTGCATTTCCTAACTTCAAAGTAAACTATAAACCAATAGTAATCAAAACAGCAATACTGCAATAAAAGGAGACTTTCAAGTCAATGGAGTAAGAATTAATTAAAAAGAAGAGTTAATGACAAAGCAGCTAGGTGAATTAAGTGGAGCAAAGTAAACATCTTCAAAAAATGGTGCTGGGGAAACTGGAGAGTTGCATACAGAAAGTGAACATACACTCTTAACTCACACCATACATAAAAGTTAAAATGAAGTCATTTAAAATCCTTGATGTTAGACCAGAACGCATAACATACACTAAGGAAAACATAGGCAGAGCTCTTTGAGATACAAACCTTATAGGTGTCTTCAATGAATAAAATCCATTTGGCAAAGAAATCAGAGACTAAAATGAACAGTGGAACTAGAAACTAAAAGGTGTAGTGCAGTGAATGAAAATGGCTGAAATAGAAAATATTTTCATATCATATATCTGATAAAGGGAAAAGATATAAAGCATCTTCAAAACTCAACAACAAAACACATTCTTGTCAAAAAAATAGAAAGATGATCAGACACTTCTTTGAAGAAGAAGACATATGGACAGCCAGAAGGCATATGAAAAAGTGTTCATTGTCACTTATTATGAGGGAAATATAAATCAAAATGACAATGAGCTACCACCTCACACCAATAAGAATGGCATACATCAAAATAACAGAAATAACCAATACTGGCAGGGATATGATGAGAAGGGAACCCTCATTCACTGTGTGAATGGGCTCAGCTTCTTAAAAAATGCTATGGGTATTTATGAAAAACTTTTATAAAGGATCTCTCATATAATATTGTCATTCTGATCCTTGCCTTCTAGTTCATAAGCACATACAAAATCATTAACTCTTTAACACATATACACACCTACAGTTCATGTTCATGGTAGTGATAAGTACAATAGACAAGGCTTAGAAACAACTATCCACAACAAATGAATGAATAAGAAAATATGGCTTAGCTATAAGAAAAGCATGGAATTTTGCCTTTTCCAACCACTTAGATGAAACTAAAAGGGGGCATGTTAAGAAAACTAAGATAGAGTCCAGAGTGGTGGCGCAGCGGTAGGGCATTTTCCTTGCTCACAGCTGACCTAGGACGAAACTTGGTTCAATTCCCCAGCATCCCATATGGTCCCCCAAGCCAGGAGTGATTTCTGAGTGCATAGCCAGGAGTAACCCCTGAGCGTCACCGGGTGTGGCCCCAAAATAAAGCAAACAAAAGTAAGAAAAAAGACACAAACTTTTACTCGTTGATGGCATATAGAAAAACAAAGCATCAGAATGGACAGTATCTCATGACAACAAATTGACTACAGAACTTGCCAAGTGGTGTTGTGGGAAGGGAGGTGGAAGGAGTGAGAAGATAGACAAGAAATGATACAAGGACAGTGCTGGAGGGTCTTTGGTATTTTAGTGATAGATGGGCAGTGGCTATGTATACCAAAAGCATATGGATAAAACTGTTGCACTGTTGTAATAACCATGTTATGTTTGTTACAAAAAAAGAATGCAAAAGGCTGTCTATTCTCTGTAGTCTGCCCTCATTTTTCTTTAGTGAAAGGATGCTCTTGGCTCCTGTTAAGTGGCAAGTCTTTCTCTCATTTTAGATTTTGAGACTGGCTTTGTCCCTGTCCTGAGGACATTGTAGGCATATCCCATCTTGTCTTGGCAGTAGCAGCCTGGGTAAGTGGCTAGCGAGAGGAAAGGACTGTCTCATCATGTAAATTAACTCTGCAAATAAATTTGTTGGTGTTTCAATCCCTCCCTGATCTTAGATATCTACCAATGGCTCACATGGATTCTGTCCTTGAGGATCTTCTCTGGGGTTAAAGACCTACACACACACAAAAAAAACTTCTTCTACTGGGACTCAGTAAGATTATGCTGCTCCAATTTCCCAGCAAGCAAGCTTCTTTCCCCATTGTTGTCACCAGTGAAATTCAATGGAAAATAGGTGATGCTATCAGAAGAAAGAAATAGCTACGAATTAAAAAAAAAAAAATCCAAGTAATGCCATAAAAACGATTTAATCCAACAAGCTAGGCTCCGATTTTGCTTTAACTTTTCTAAATCTTTGTCTATGTCATGTGTTTATCTATGCAGAGCCTAGTAATCCAAATCAATATTTTCTTCTAAAGCTCATTCTCCTGTAACATGCAGTGGAAAATATGCCATCTCCTTGGAGGGCTGAGAACATGGCTGAGGCCTAGAGGATGGGAAGTTCCTAACCCAAACATGGCACACAAGAAGTTCTTGGCTCAGGTCGGCTGTCAATTTCATCATCTGTTTAGTGCAGGCACTCTTTGAGGTGCAGGCTGGAAGAAACCCAAGTTATATCCTCCCTTGTGCAGATGTGGGTGCTGCTAATCATGGTCTTTCAACTTTGCTTACAGGCCTGTGATGCTGCTTCTCTGAAAGAGATTTGAGGAAAGATTTGTTTTCATAAATAATGTTTATATGTTACTGAGGCTTTGTTTACTGGATTAGGAACAAATTAAGGGCATCAGGCTGAGCCTGCAGGAATGCAGAGTGGAGAGAAAAGTTGAGGGAAGTTGTTTGGTACACAAAAAGGTGGGAAGGAACCCAAGAATTTTCCAGTGTAGAACTTTACTGCACCAGGAAGTCCCTAAAGTAGGCTCAGGTAGGGCTTCCTGTTTCAGATCCATGAGCTGAGCAAGTGCTTGACATCCTCATCTTGATTGCATCAAGCACTTTTGGCAGAAGCAGCACCAGTACCTAACATTAGAAGTTGTCCAGCTGTTGTATAAGAGATGTAGTTGAAGGGGATTTATTAGGCTTGCTCTGAATTGCTCATCCACAGTTAAGAACCGGGCTGGTTCCTTTCATCAAAGGGGAGAGTTTTTCTCTCAGGGCCTTTTGACCTCTTACAACCAGACAATGATGAAGATTAAAAAAACTCAATTTTCATGTGTGTCTGTGTGTCAAGGGGCTGAAAAAGAGGTTCTCCAGGAGTCAGAGAATCAGGAGTCAGGAATCAGAGATTCCCAGTTGAGTAAAAAGAGTAAATCAGGGGCCGGAGAGGTAGCATGGAGGTAAGGCATTTACCTTTCATGCAGAAGTTTCATCGGTTCGAATCCCGGCGTCCCATATGGTCCCCCGTGCCTGCCAGGAGCAATTTCTGAGCATGGAGCCAGGAATAACCCCTGAGCACTGCCAGGTGTGACCCAAACCCCCCCCCCCAAAAAAGAGTAAATCAAGGGCCTGAGATACAATGCTATTTAGACCCCAATGTGCCAGTATTATCTAGGTGACCACAGAGTGCTCAGATGTCCAGGATGTCATGTGGTGCCAGGGACTGAACTACGATTAGACATATGCTAGCCCATGTATCCACTTTTATTATAAAGACTGAGACCATGTCTGAAGTAGCTGTAGAAAGGACTTGGAGTCCTTTGAGCAATGCTTCTGGCTGGTGAACATTAACCATGCAAGTTTTGACTGTCAAAATATATCTGTATATATTTATAAAGAGATTATGTCTACTCTGTTTTTAGTCAAAATTTAGTCAACCTGTCATTTCCTCTATTGGGTCTTTCCCAATTCCACCACAGGTCACCTGTACACAAAGCCCAGCACAGAACTTATTCAGATCCCTATAACTTCACTCAGCCTTAGAATCCTGGGTGAATTCATCAGAGCCCCATGACAACACATGCAGGAACACCTGAAGCAGGGTCTCTAGCCTCCTCATTATTTGTTCCTGACACAAGATAATGTCTAGATACTGTTTTTTTTACAAATGAGATACTGAGCTGAAAGAACACAATCAAGAATAACCTTTCATTGGTATAGATTGACCATTAAAGAAGTTAACCACCTGTGTCTGGTTACAGCCAGTTGTCAAAGAGTAAGATCTTCATATAACTGAGAATATATTCAGGTAGAAAGTTGAGACTTTTCTGAAGAACAGGACTAAGTAAGGAAAGTACACAGGAGGCCATTTTAAACCAAAGAAATAGATTATAAAGAAATATGAAGTGAAGTCTCTTTATTTAATTAAGGTCAGAATAAAAATAATACCAAATAGAAACTGGGACCTTTAAGAAGCACCATAAACAATAAATTAATAAATATTTATAAAACCAAGGCACATATTTATTTTTAATTATAAACTTTTAAGGATATAAATAGAAGTCAGCATTGAGACCAAGACCAAAGTATAAAAATATATTTAGGAATACTGATGGATGGGAATGCCATCTAGTCCAGCTTTTGTGGAAAACAATATGGATATTCTTCAAAAACCTGGAAATTAATCTTCCATATAATCCAGCAATACCACTCTTAGGGATATATCCTACCAGCACAAAAACACAATACAAAAATGCCCTCTGTACACCTATATTCATTGTAGCTCTATTTATAATAATCAGAATCTAGAAACAACTCAGATGCCCAACAAATGAGTGGCTAAAGGAATTGTGGTACATATACACAATGGAATACTATGCAGCTGTCAAGAAAAAATGAAGTCATAAAATTTTCCTATACATGTATGAACATGGAAATTATTAAGCTGAGGGAAATGAGTCAGAGGGAGAGAGATAGACACAGAATAGTCTCAATAACCTGTGGGATTTAAGAAAAACAAAAGAGTATGTTAATAATATTCAGAGACAACAGAAAGGCTTAAAAGGACCAGTCCATGATATGAAGCTTACCACAAAAAATTGGTGAGTGCAATTAGAAAAATAACTACACCAACAGCTATCATGGCAATAGTAATGAGTAATAGAAATATAATATCTATCTTGAAGACAGGCAGGGGGTGGGGGAGAAGGGAGATGAGAAGAAATGGTGGTGGGAAGGTTGCACTGGTGAAGGGGGATGTACATTTTTATGACTAAAACCCAACTACAAACATGTTTGTAATCATGGTTATTAAATAAATATATTAATAATACCTCAGTAAAAAATAAAAATAAAAAATAGACCTCAATTCTTTTTTTATTTACAGAAAAAATAGAAATATTGGGCCCGGAGAGATAGCACAGTGGCGTTTGCCTTGCAAACAGCTGATCCAGCACCAAAGGTGGTTGGTTTGAATCCCGGTGTCCCATATGGTCCCCTGTGCCTGCCAGGAGCTATTTCTGAGCAGACAGCCAGGAGTAACCCCTGAGCAACGCCGGGTGTGGCCCAAAAGCCAAAAAAAAAAAAAAAATAGAAATATTGATGGTAATGTATATTTAAATATTTGTATAATAAAACTATGATCATGGTGGCACAATGGAAGGGGAAATGAGTATAGAATAGCTAAATCTTTTCTCTGGTATATCTAAATATATATATATATATATATATATATTTTCTAATTAGAAAAAGACATACCATACTTTCACATAGCATAGTTCTTACATTGACAAAATATTGAATTATTGAATAATATATTAAAAACAGTGTCTAAGAAAGGTAAAGCTACATATAGCAATTCATAAACAATTAAAATAAAGCAATTGATTAAAATAATACAAAAATATTATTAATATATCCAAAGTGTCTTCAATAAATTAATTTTAAAATAGAAAGCAAAAAATTAAGTAAAGATAGGAGAAACTAATAGATAATAGGTTTAAATTATGCCATGCTAATATTTATATTAAATGTAAATGTATTAACGAACTAATAGACAGATTATAAGATTTGATTTAAAAGCAATACTCAAGTAGATTATTATTATTTACAAGTGGAATTGCTTTTTAATTTATCAAAGAAGATGCATAACTCTACAAACCACGACTCATATATATCAATTTATAAATTTAAAAAATAAAAAATTCTAAATATTCGGTACAAATAAAAATTAATCATAAATATAAAATATTACTGATTTAAGGAATTTATTGATGTCAACCAGAAGTTCAAGAAACTAGAAATACTTAGATTTAGTGTTTAAGATTCAGATAAATTTTGAGAGGAACCAGAGAAAACACAATAGGAGACAAGACATCATTATCTAATCAGTCTTAGTCATAGCAAGTCTTGTTTTAAATATGTGTTTGTAGGCCTGTCTTCTGCTCACAGTGAGACAAACTCACAAACTTACAAATAGAATATTAATAAGAACATGTGTATGGATAATATTTCAAGAACTACAAGTTTCTTTTAAATCTATTTACAGTTGCATTTTATTTATTTATTTATTTATTTTGGTTTGGGGGCCACACCCAGCAGTGCTTGGAGTTACTCTTGGCAGAAATCGCTCCTGGCAGGCTCAGGAGACCATATTGGATGCCAGGAATCAGACTCAGGTTCGTCTTGGGTCAGCTGTGTGCAAGGCAAACACCTTACCTCTGTGCTATCTCTCTGACCTAAGAACTACAATTTTTAAGAGAAAAATAAGTCCTTTGACTTAATAATCACTATAGATTATAGTTCTTTGAAAAAATTCCAATTTGATAAACACAAAGAAAAGATGTAAAAATGTTGAATACTCTGAAACAAAACTAGAAACTTTTTTTGGGGGGGGAGGGACACCTGGTGATGCATAAGGGTTACTTCTGGCTTTGCACTCAGAAATCACTCGTGGCAAGGGGGATCATAGGGGATGCCATGGGGAACAAACCATGGTCCGTCCTGGGTCAACTGCATGCAAGTCAAATGCCCTTCCACTGTGCTATTGCTTCAGCTCCCCAAACTAGAAACTTTTTAAAATCTGAATCAGTAAAGTAATTATCAATTTTAATGCAAAAGCTCAAGAAAGCTGACAAATTATATTTATTGGTGAAAAATAAATCTTATGAAAAGAAACATATTTCCTGTGATACAATTTGCCAGAGTTTTGGGATATATTTTTTCTTTGTTTAGATTTTGGACCACACCAAAAAAGTGCTTAGGTGTTACAGATGTCTCTGCTTGTAGATTGCTTCTTATAGTACTTGGGAAGCAATGAGATGTTGAGAATCAAACTAGGGTCAGCCACATGCGAGGTAAGTGCCTTAACCCTTGTGCTATCTCTCCAGCTCTAGAAGCATTCTTAGCATTTCAACAAGTACCAATGCAAGGAAAATCTTCCACATTTGTAATTTTTCTCAAGTGAAAAAGGAACAGTGAGAGGCTAGATAAATTTTTTATATGTTGAAAATAATTTTAAGAATTATTGGGGCCGGGCGGTGGCGCTCGAGGTAAGGTGCCTGCCTTACCTGCGCTAGCCTAGGAGACGGACCGCGGTTCGATCCCCCGGCGCCCCATATGGTCCCCCAAGCCAGGAGCGACTTCTGAGCGCATAGCCAGGAGTAACCCCTGAGCGTCACCGGGTGTGGCCCAAAAACCAAAACAAAAAAAAAAAAAAAAAGAATTATCATCTGCATACTAAATTTTGTTACTATTTTTTAGTGTTTTTTAAGTTTTTATTATCGGAACATCATATAAGATATATCTTATATAAGATATATGATATATCTTTCTTATATATTATATATTTATATATCTTATATCATATATAAAATTATATCTTATATATTGCAATATGTTATATATGGCATATAATGTAAGAATATTATATATTCTAATGTAATATAATATTATATAATGCAATGTAATTATATATAATTGATCATATCATATATATAACCTATATAAGATAGGTATAATTTTATTGAAAGTATGTATTTTAATTTTGCACATTATCATTATGAAAAATACTTGATAATATAGTTTAAGAAATTTCTAGAATTCCTTGAAACTTTTTGTTTTGAACACCAAAAATATTTTATATTTCTATAAAGAAATCTTACCTTATATAGAAAAACACACGGCCCAGAGAGATAGCTTAGAGGGACTGATTACATGTTTTGGATTAGGAACTCTGAGTTTGATCCCCAGTATTGTATGGTACTGTATGCAAGAAGGACCAGAAGCAACCCCCAAGCACAGAATTGAGAGTAACCCTCAAGTAACACTGTGTGGTCTCCAAAATAGTAACTAGGAATAAATAAAAATGCAAGCACAAATATGTTTTTATTTTTAAAAAAATATTCAAGAAAGGGGATATATATAACTTAAAGAGCTGGAATACCTGCTTTTATATGGAAGGCTTGAATTAGATACTTGCTAAGTAGAACTGTATGGAACTTAGAACCTGGAATCACACGAACCTCTTAGAATAACCCCCAAACACTAAGTAAATCGTAGTTGCCTATTACTATCAAGGGTGGCCCAAGCAAACCAAAAAAAAAAAAAAAATCAGAAAATGTAATTATAAAAATATTGTCAGGACTATATTTATATTAGATAATAGATTTTAATACAAATACTATTACCAGATATAAAAAATACCAGTTGAGCATATATAAAGATCAAAACTTAAAAAATAGAATCATACATAGATACCTAAAGATATATCCAGAAGGGATATGAAGTAATTCCAGAATTAACAGAATAAAAATGACCAAGTCAATATATAGGAGAAGATGTTAGATTTCTCTCTTAGTAATTGGTAAAACAAATTTAAAATTTATAAGGTTACAGAAAGTTTTGGTAACACTATCAATCAATGGGACTTAATTGACACTTATTGAACTCTTTGGCCAATAGCAGCAAAATACATTTTCTTTACAATTGTATATAAAACAATTATAAAGATAGACTAGCTGAACTGTTAAAAAAACTGTAAATGAATTTAAGAGAACTATAACTTTCAATATGTTTCTAATACATAAATGAGTAATAAATGATATTTACAATTTTCCCTTTTTGGGAAATACATTTCTGAGTTCATATATCCAAAATAAGTAATCACAAAATAAGATCCAAAATAATTTGAAATGAATAAATACCAAACTACAACATATTTTATTCATATGAAATACTAATATGTGGTAGTAGCTAAATATTAATAACCAATGCAATTATTTCAAGGAAAATGTATTGTCTCCAATGTTTAACATAAGGAAGAAAAATAAATTTCTTTTTATGTTATTATAGGTCACACCCAAAAATGCTCCAGGGTTTAATCTTGGTGGTTTTGGGGGACCAAAACATACATGGCAAATCCCTACCCACTGTACTATCATTGTACCCCCAAAAATATCTATAATAAAAATTATTTTCTGTATGATCCTGTCTTAAGAAGCTAGGAGAAAAACAAATTAAGAATAAGTAGAAGAAAAAACATAATTATACACAAATAAATAGAGATACAAAAGCTTTAGGGGTCGGAGCAGTGGCGCAGCAGTAGGGTATTTGCCTTGCATGTGGCTGACCTAGGAAAGACAGTGGTTTGATTCCCTAGCATCCTACATGGTCCCCAAAGCCAGGAGCGATTTCTGAGTGCATAGCCAGGAGTAACCCCTGAGTGTCAGTGGGTATGGCCCAAAAAAAGAAAGGAAAAGAAGGAAGGAAGGAAGAAAGCAAGCAAGAAAGCAAGCAAGCAAGCAAGAAAGCAAGAAAGCAAGAAAACAAGAAAGCAAGCAAGCAAGCAAGCAAGCAAGAAAGAAAGAAAGAAAGAAAGAAAGAAAGAAAGAAAGAAAGAAAGAAAGAAAGAAAGAAAGAAAGAAAGAAAGAGAAAGAAAGAAAGAAAGAAAGAAAGAAAGAAAGAAAGAAAGAAAGAAAGAGAAAGAAAGAAAGAAAGCAAGAAAAAGAAAGAAAGAAAGAAAAGCTTTAGAAAAAAGAATAAAACCTAGATGTTCTTTAAGTAATTAATAAAATTCAATAAAATTTTATAGAGACTGATCAAAATGATAAAAATACACAGATGAATAATAACAGAAAGAAATAATGGATGTAGGTGTGTGGGGTGAGAGAGAGAAAAGAGAAAGAGAAAAAGAGAGTATATACAGGCGGAAAAAATACTTAATATTATAGGTGCCCACCTCAGTGGCCCTTGTTCCATCTTTCAGCAGCTTCTGACTGGATTTCCACCACCTTATATGGTCCCTAGGGCATTGTATTGGTCATTCTTGAGCACAGAGCCAGAAATATCCCCTGTGTGCTACTAGTGTGACCCAAAATTCTACCTTCATGTCTCCCCAAAAAGAAATAACAGGATATTAGAGGAGACTTTCTCACATAGATCCTACATACACTTCAAGAACAATAATGGATTAAATATTCAATAGAAACAATGGTAAAAACAGAAGAAATAAAAACATTATGAAGAAATAAATTAACAAAATTGACACAAAAGGAAACTGAAAATTTAAAGTCTTGTTTATCAAAAGCCACAAAGATAATTAAGCAACTAGCAACAATAGAAAGTATAAATCCAGATTGTCGTTGTTGTTGTCAATAAAATTTTTTGACATTATAGTGTTACATCTTGTATGAGACACAACATTCAAACATCTGCAATGTTCATAACAATCAAATCAGACCAAAACAGTGGTGAAAAGAATTCTGGGTGGCTGTTGTATGCAGAAACTCTGTGGAACCAGAATTGGGAACCATGACTGTGGAGACAGCTGAAAGGACCTCCCCACATACTAATCAGGAACACTGCAATGAGATCTGTGACGGTGCGATTTCCAGGCCCACACTGCTAACACCACAGTTCCTGTGTATCCTCTGTCCTATTGCCACAGAGCCACCAATGGCCTCGGGAAACAGTCG
This sequence comes from Suncus etruscus, assembly GCF_024139225.1. NCBI lineage: Eukaryota > Metazoa > Chordata > Mammalia > Eulipotyphla > Soricidae > Suncus > Suncus etruscus. The sequence goes on along the minus strand of NC_064861.1, from coordinate 77,590,058 downwards.
TGGACACTTGGTACCGTCATTCTTTACCAGGGGATGCCACACAAACCCACCTTGTTTTATTCAGGTGTCATATGTAGGGGAGCTGGGAAATCTCTGTTCTTCCTTAGGGAGGCAGGTGGCACTCATATGGGGGAGGGAGCATGCTGAAAACACTTGTAATTCCATAGCACTACCACACATGTAAGGAAAACCAAAACAGTCTGATCGAAATGACCTTAATAGTCTCTCCATCAGCCAGCTGTACAGCCCACGTATGCTTAGATCTGCCAGATTTCCATCATCCAACAGGGTCAGTTTTCTTTCCCCAGGACTGGAACAAATTGCTGCTATTTCAACTAAGCACATGACATTTTTCACTAAGAGACCAAATAATAGAATATCTAAAATACTTCATTTATGTATTTATGTACAAGCCCCAGTATTTTACTAGGGTGATGACTTGCTCACTGATTCTGCTTTTCAATTACCCTGTCCCCACCCCTGCCCCGTTTCCTCAATTCTACCCCCTTTATCCTCCTACTTTCTTCTCTCTCTCCTTCATCCACGTCCCCTCCTCCTATTTTTCTCCTCTCCTCCAGCTCCTACTCTTCCTCCTCCTAAGCAAAGAATTCTCTCTGCTCCTTGCTTCTATGATGGGCCTCAGCTGTTTTGCTGCAATTCCCTGACAGCTGGAGCAGAGATTTTTATCAAGGGGCTCTTACATCACTCTCTTACATCAGGTCCTAGTAGCTCAGAAACAATGTTGACCTTTCCTTTTACAGCTGGGCAAGCTGAGACCCACGGAAGAGGGCAAGACTTTGTGGGGGACAGTGTAAGGCCTGGCTACCAGCATTGGAATGCTAGAACAAGCACTACCCATTAACACGTCCTTTTCATGTCTATTTTCTTTCTTTCCTTTCAGACTCCAGATTTCCAGAGAGACAGCTGGAATTTCTTGTATTTGAGCACCACAAAACCATTGCACTGACTTAGTTCCCCACTTCCTAACCCTGTAATAAGATTATTCTAGAAAGGAGACTTTTCCCCTACAAAACTCTTTTCTCCACTGTATGGATTTTATACTTCTATGAAAAATTCTCATTGGCAGTCTCAGAGTTTAAAAATAAGTAACTCTTTAATGCTGTTTCTCTTCCTCCTGGTAAAAATGCTTTGCTCATTAGCTTCCTCCTTTCAGGAGGGATGAGTGCTCCCTCTCTAATACTCTGACTCCTTTCCACACTCTCCAAGACTCCTGATTTTCTCCATGCCTACTTTCCATTGGCAGCAAGTGTTTAGATTCCATGCTTGAAATTATTCTCTCCAAGCAACCTCCAAAATGTGAACAAAGAACAGAAACCCCATTTCTTCTTATCCTTTCTAAGCTATTTATGGGATCAAATATGAAAACACAAGTCCAAAACATCTGGAACTTAACATCCTGTTCTGCTTCCCTGGAAAACTGATATACTAGTGGGACCACAGCTCCATGAAAGTCCTGTGTGAGTTAGATGTGAAAATAAATGGCTAGTAGAAAGATCTGAAGATTGACCTGAGCATTACTTAGAGATTTCTGACTCTTTTTCTTCTTGAATTCAGGTGCAAATAGCCATAATTATTTGTTCATAGCCTATTTTCTCCATTTATCCTGCTAAGAACCATCTTCGTCTGTGTGTTTCTTCTTTTTCAACCCATACAGTTGATCAATGTTGTCTGTGTTCTAGACAAGGTATGTGAAGGTGTAGATTCTATAAATGGACTTTAATTTGTCTGCGTGTCAAGATCCTTGATACCAAATGTACACATGATCCTTTACTTGGCAGCAGCAATATTTGTTTACTTATCTCCCCATGTTCCTGAATCCTGTACAGACAATGTTTGTGGCCAACATACAGATGTGTTCAATCATCTGTGAGCACTATTTTTGGAAGTCAGGCCTATAGTAGGCAGTACTGCTTGACTGTAGAGGATAGTGGTTGGTGTGGCAAGCCATTGGGCTAGTGCTTGCAGACTAGGCTACCTCAGCTGCTGGAAGAATTGGCGGCACTGAGTTCCAACGGACTCCAAGTGCTCATCTCCTGGGCTCCACTTCACTAGGATAGTGAAACAGCTAAGACACTTTGGGGGACTGAATTCATGTCAGCTTCTCTCAGCCAGTATCACATCTCTAAATGTTGAGCATATTCTTCGGTACACTTCCAACTACACTGCTCCTTCCAGCATGTTTTCCAGCTTCCACGGGTCATGGACAGCATGTGTGTTTACTCTGACCAGAAGCATGGCTTCTCAATATCTTCACCTTAAATTCTCTCATTGCCAGCAGTTCAATATTTGCAACTATAGTAGGCATAAATTTTTGTTTTGTTTAAAATATTTATAATATTTAATATAATATTTAATGTATTAATATAATATGTTATATATTAATAGATAATATAATATATGTTAATATTTCATATAGATATCAAATATTTAAAATATTTTTTAAAATATTTTGTTTTGTTTAAACTTGAATTTATCATATTCCTAGTGATTTTCAACCCCTTATATTTATCAGCTCTTTGGAATTTCCTCATCTATACATTTCCAGAACATGGTTCTAAAAAGCTAGCTTAACAGATAAGGTACTTAGTTTGCCTTAGTTACAGGCAACCCAGGTTTGATCTCCACCACTATGTCTGATCGCCAAACACCAGTAAAAGTGATTTCTGAGCATAGAGACAGAAGTAAACTCTAAGTACAGCTGGGTATGGGCCAACCCCCCACCTATTTCTATTTTATTGTGGAGGTATTAAACCCCTCTCAAATTTAAAGTCGAAGCTTCTTGTCCCTCTGTGCTATTGATTTAGTATCTTATCCAGAATGCCCTTCCATGAACCAAACATATTTCATTTGGAAATGAGCAGAGTTGTCAGATATTTTTGTCTATTATTTGAGTTTTCGAGTTATGTTTAGAAAGTATTTTCTCTCCCTAAGGCCCAAAGACACTGCATTTTCTTCTAATTATGTTGTCACTATTCATATGCACAACTCAAAATTTGATATTTCCATTCATTTAAAGGCCCCTTTATTGTAGTACTTCGCAGATACCTTAGATTTAGTTTTGAATGTCTCTATAGAATAATCTAGCTTTCTCAAATGTGTCAACTAAAAACTTAGCCTTTCTCTTTAGATATTTAAGTATTTATAGTAAAATGGTATAGATACATTACATATAAAATTAATCATGTATTGTATGTTCCTATGATACAAAATACAGACTTACTTATTCCTTGCCAGAGAAATATAACCACACGGCTTACTATGCTTTTCTAATATGCTATGACTTCACAATATTTGGAACAATTCCTTATATTTAATTTTTTTTATAATTAAACTCGCTATATTTTTATCATTTCAATACTTTAGAATAATTTTAAAATTTTTAAATAAATAAATCAATTTTGTCAAAATTCAAACTCGGATTTTTAAATATTTTATTTGATTAAATTTAAATACATTCATTACAGGACAATTGATATGTTCACAGAGTTTATCATTAGAGTTTCTGGAAATTACTTTGGAAAACTTTGTATGTTGTTATAAGAATAGCATTACTTAAAAATTTTATTTTCTGGTATATATGTTTGATAAAAAGAAATACTGTTTTTTAGCACTTGATGTCCTATCCAGATATTGCTGAACTCTCGTATTAATAAAAACACTTTTCTGCTGATTTTAGACTCATTTCTGCATGTTCATTTGGTACATAAATGTACCAGCTGAAATGATCATAGATTCAATCTTCCCCTTTCAAGTCTAACTCTTCATACCTACCTTTGTTTGGTATTAACAACATGGAAAACTCATAGCTTATTCAAATTTGTTTTCAAATACCAAGGTAAATAAATTTCCTTTTATATTTAGTTTGTAAGTTTGAACTGTAACTAGGCAGAACTGTCTCCCACCCCAAATTGCAGGGAACAAGTTTTCTATGAGCACATGACTGCCTTCCTATCTTTTTTGTTCCCTTCTCTTACCTGCTCTATGAAGATTTCTATCCCAGTGACTTCTATCTTGTGTTCCATGGCATTAGCTCTTAGTTATCAAATTATTCCTTTGGAGCCTTCCTGTCTTCCATTTGCCCTCTATGATTTCGCCTTCACCAGGAAAGCTCACACTTGGATAACTGAAGACCCCATGAACAGAATTTCCCCCATTTTGATACAGAGAGGATCAAAGAAGTCCAACTGAGCTTCATATAAAGAAGTGGAGTCCAGCCAAGGTCAGTGGAATTTCCCAGGCAAGATTAGCCAGTCCCTTAGTCACCCTAGAGGTGTGTATAATAATAACTTCACACTGAGGGCACTGAAATGATCTGTGCAAAAGTGATTGCCAGCTACAAATGTTTTCCTCTCAGTGCTCTCTCTAATCACCATTGCAGATAAAAATTCTTCTCCCTCTCTATACCTGCCTCTACACCTCCTTGTCATATCCTGATCTGCAAATCTGCAGTCACCACTTTCTGTGTCACACTCTACTTGTAAAGAGTCCAAACACTAGGAACTCCATAGGGACCTTAGTCATTTTCTAAGTATAGAAACATGGCTGAGTGCTCCAAGGACCCAAGAAGCCCTAGAGTTCTGCTCCCAAATCTATCCCTGACCCAAGCAAAGCCCAAATAATCCAATAGTTGTGCCTCTGAAGTTTTTTAAAATTATATAAATGGTTAGAAAAACAACCTTCACTTTAGAAGCCCAATGGAAACAAGCGATTTCCAGGAAGGCCTCACATTTTTGGGGTGTATTTTTCTTAACCAAAGAATTATCAGCTTTTCAATCTGTTTAACTTTGGTGAAAAGAATTGCTATGTGGGGGGTGCGGCCAGCAGATGTAGCTGCCAGGTCCTCGTTTCCTGCCAGCCCTCCTGGTTGAGATCATGATTTTTAAAAAGAAATTCTTATTGTCCACTTCATAGCTTTTGCTGCTGTGCTGTAGACCCTCGTATCAATTTTAGTTGAAAATGCTGCAAAAACAAAAAGGTAATGCCACTTCCCACACTGTTTCAAAAGGTTTTTAAGTGGAAAAAGGTATTTAGTATTTTTAATAAGCATCTTCAATACTATTGAGTTGGTTTCTTTGTTCATATCACAAGATTAATTATGCTGTCAGACACTTTCAAGGCCTGCTTAACAAAGATTCAGTGATATAATGGTTTGCTTTGCACTGCCTTTTTTCTGCATAGCAATCACAATCAGCATTAGACAATTTAAAACCCTTTCACCAGCCGGAAGTTCTGAAGAGCCTTTTAATCAACAAAAGTAATTTTGCAAACAACTAGATACAGCATTTTTCATATTAACTAACTTGCATTTAAACTCTGCAGGCTTGATTCTTCCCTGGGTCTCTAATTCTGGGAAACTGGGTTATTCTGATGGCCTAGAATCTGAAAGTGGGGATCACAACAAACTGCCCTGTACCCCACAATTTTCGTGTCTCATTACTCTCTTCTGCTTATTAAAGAGATAACGTTGATACACAAATGTGATTCATTCATTTTAATTATCTCTTAATATACATATCTTATCTAATCAGTTAAACTCTTATTTTATCATTTGTTTGCCTTGAGAGCTTCATCTTGCTATTTTTAACAACTACAATTTGTGTTAGTGTGTTGTAGTTTCATATAATTGTTTTTTTATTTGCTTGGTATTTTGGGGGGTTATTATATTGATGCATCACAAAATTAGAAAATTCTGCTTCGCCAATTTTGAGAATTGTAAAATTCTATTCTTTTTAGATGGTTAGTATGGAGTTTATGCGGTAGTTCTCAACCCACATAGCAGCCACCCATATAAAACAAAAGGTCCCCCAAATACAAAAAGATTATAGATTTGAGAGAGGACAGTTTAGGGAGGTGTAAAAGGGAGATGCAGTTGACTTTTAAGATTTTATAAAATGCAGGCACCTTAAAAAAAAAAAAGTAACCTGTTAAGGACATCTTTAAAATATTCATTTAAAAAGAAGGCAGAAAAGGAAGAGTCAGGCAGCAGTAGTGATTTGTATTGTGTCTGTGTGTAGTAATTAGTGACTACGGCCATGATTCCTACACCCTAAACCCCTGTGTGTTTGACACGATTTCAACCCTGGCGAGAAGTGACCCAGGGATCTGAAGCCACAGGACATGAGGAGCAAGTCCTGTCACAAGAAATAACAGGGTCAGGAGACGTGACTAATGAAGTCATAGCAACTGGTGCACAGAGCCAATCAGAGGAGACGCCAATCTGTAAATGAGGATATAATTAGCAGAAAAAATAACATGCTTTGGTTGAATTCGAGGGGAGCCCGTAATGACTGGATATTGAGAAAGATTCCGAAAGATTAGAGCAAACATTATGCAACAAAGAATACCTAATTAGGGGAAAAAAGTGAATATGCCTTAATTAGAGGGAAATACATGATTGAAAGATGCAGAGTTGTCTTTTAATATGAATGTAGTAATGAAGGTTAGCACACAGCTCCTGGTTGGACTCACAAAGCTCTGGTGAGCTGGTTGGGAGCAGCAGCATGCATCTCTACAGATGGTGTTTCCACAGCCTGTATACACAGAGGCCTGAGCAAAGCTTGCCCCTGGACTAGGAAATCTTGTTCCCACAACACTGGTCCCTGGAACAGGTCTCCTGCCTCCAAAGACAGGAGCAGAAAATTCCCACAACTTACAGTGATGCTTTAAAAAAAAGGCAGAAACTTCATGGTTTGAAATGTCAACCATGTGATCATATGTCAGCAACGAGGCATAGAACTCATAGAACTCAGGAAGGTTGCTTCCTGCTTTCTTTTCTTTAATAGGTGTGAGTTTTGCTTAGGATTTTACTGAAATGAAGCACTCCAACCTATGTACCCTCGTCCTCCCAGCCCAAGAAGGCTGCCTGGTATTTTCAAGACAATAAGCAAAGCGAATCAGCACTGCCTTCCTCACAGTCCAAATTTTCGGACCAAGAGCTTAGGCTAGTGTTTCCCCTACTGGACAAACTACATGTGGTTTTAGCTCTTCTTTGGCTTTTTTTTTTTTTCATTAATTTTTTTCCCAAACTGTCTGAGTATTGATTTTCATTTATTTTACACGATCCTTAATTGTCATCATTAGCTATCTATGCCACATCCCTTGCTTAAATATACCCTGTCAATTTTTGCTGCATATTTATAGATTAATTTAAATGTGTTTTTGAATTTATGGCTGCATACCTTTGGTATGTTTCTAACATTAAAATACTTATGGTACAGAATTTTTTAATTAAAACTATTCATCAAAGGAAGTCCAGGTAACGAGCATCTCCTTGTTTGCAGTGGGGGTTCTGGCAGCCAAGAGCAAGCAAAATAATAGGTCAATTAAAAAAAAATCTAAAGATAGCGTTTCCAAAGACCCAATTGTTTAATGAGCATTTGCCAACTGGTTCCCCCCAAATTAAATTATGAACTTGTTTTTTAGTTATGGGTATCAGGGCCATGTGTGACAGGAACAGAAAGAAGCAGAAAGAAGCTGCCCTTGCCATTGCCTGCACAGTTGGTTGGATGCTTGGGATCTGGCTAGCAGGGCAAGACTATTTCCTGGAAATTGATATCAGAAAAGGTAGTAAAATCCACATATCCCTGTCCCCCATGTCCTGCTACAGCTGCTTTGTTTGCACCATTTAAATCCTCACCCTGGCAGGCAGGCGTCTCCCAGAGGGCCTGTTCTCAAGGAGAAGATTTGGGTCTTTTGCTACTCAGACAGGCTTTCTTAGGGCACCGTGACCAGGTCCAAATATGACTATGGCTAGTTTTAATATATCCCCCACTTCTCACTCTTACTCTGCTTGGGGTGTGTTTTCATAGTCAGAATTTTCCTCCTTGTTTCTAAGAATTTTTTTTATGTAGTATATCCTGGATCTTGGTCATGTTTCCAATCTTTAAAGACAACTTCTTAAAGAGCAAATGAGATATTTTGTCCCTTTATCACTCACTCCTTGCAATATTTTAGCAATACCTTCTTGCTTTGGGTATCCCAGATCCAATTTGACTAGAATATATATTGCTCCATAGACTATAATTAGATATATTTAGAAACATTTTATGAATATTTTGTCCCTTTCTCACTCCTTGCAATATTTTAGCAACACCTTCTTATATAGGGTATCCCAGACCCAACCTTCCTAAAATATATATTGCTCTATAGAATATAAGTATATATTTATTTAGAAAAAGAACGTGATTTTTATCAATGCCTTTGTGATACTTTGAAGAAATACGGGATTCATTAGAGTGATCCTGTTATTATTTTTACTTTAGCATCCAGTAAAACTTGGAGATAGAAATGTTCAGCAATAGGGTTGAATTTCACTTAGGATCAAAGCAGCCCCTACAAGGAGCCCATTCACAGAGTTCTGGCAGTTGCAGATGGGGTTCAATTTATTTCATATCAGATGTTAGAACAGAAAGAGGCTCTTGCATTTTTGCCAGCAGGGAGACTACCCCTTGGGTCTCCTTAACTATGCTGGGCTCCCCCAGTGGGCACCTTGGAAGTTGACTCACCTTACACGTAAATGGTGACCTCTCCTAACAAACACTGTGCTGGTACATCCTGCCATCAACTCCCTGACTTATTTCCTGGAGGAACCTCTATCAAAATGTCCCCACCAACAACACAGATGATGAGAGAGCTAGCTAATAGAGAAAGGTTGCCCTGGAATTTCACCAAAGCCCCTTGGCCCAACTTTGAATGCTAAATGAATCACTCAGATTGATACGAAGGTTGATTGATATCAGATTGGTATTCACCAAGTCCACATTAGGGTAAAATAGGGCTACAATTCAATAAAACACGTGGCAATGCTGTATTGACTAATGAACCTACCGTGCTGCCAACTGCTGTATTTCACTGTTGTCGACCCAAACTGCCTGGCAATTACATTGTGAGTGTTTGCTAAAGACATGCCTGTCTTTTCCCAGACTGGGAAGCAGGATTGGGGAGAGGAGCTCTGCAGGAAGCAGGTCACACACCTTTACCTAGTCTTCTGGGGATAGAAGCCAGGCACCGCTAATAACAGTGCAAACAAGTTGATGCTGCTATTTTTAAATGAGCTGTTATTATTGACTAACAGAGGTTGCCATGGGTGGGCTGACAAAGCCTCCGGAGCCGGGTGGTGCTGTGAAGACTTCCACCAGAGAACTCGTTAATGAGAGGTAGCTAAGTGCAGAGTTAAATGATTCCCGCCAGACCCATCCCTCCTCCTCCGTCCTCAGGGGCAGAGGGAGTGATTGGCTGGGGGCTCTTGTCATCATCTCTGGTCTTGACCACTCCCCAAATGTCTCACTGATGTTTTCCATCATCAGATATGGCTGGGAGCCAGGGAATAGAGGCATTCAGTGGCAAGGATGGTAGCCATTTACCTAGGCTTATATTGTATGTAGAAGGATAGAAAGGCCATTACTGGAGGGGATGCTTTCCCTATTATGTAGATAGCCATGTGTCCACTGAGGCAGGACAAGAGCAGTTCCAAGGTGATTCTGAGCATGCATTGCAGGCACACGCATGCTCACATACAAACTTATTTACACACATTCACATAGTCATTTACTCACACATGCACTTACACAAGTCACATATAAATACACAAGCATGCATACTCCTAGTCATTCACAAATTCACTCGCATACACTCATTCGCACGCTCACACACTCATTCATTCACACAGACCTTACAAGACACTCACAAGCATACATACATTCACAGTCACTCCACATAGTCACACACACAGTAACTCACTTACACACACTTATATACTCACTCTCAAACACATTTGCTCACACAGACACTCACATTCATAACACACTCACTCACACAGTCACACAGTAATACACACACACACTCAGATGGGATAGTGCATTTAAAACATACACTTCTGGGCTGGAGAGATAGCACAGCAGTGTTTGCCTTGCAAGCAGCCTATCCAGGACCAAAGGTGGTTGGTTCGAATCCCGGCATCCCATATGGTTCCCTGTGCCTGCCAGGAGCTATTCGGAGCAGATAGCAGGAGTAACCCCTGAGCCCCACCGGGTGTGGCCCCAAAACCAAAATAATAAAAAAAATAAATAAAACGTACTTTTCGAGGTAAAACGTTCACAGACATTTCATGACAGGTAGGTACCTTGTGGCTGGAATAGCGCAGGGCTAAACAGTCAGTGTTTCTGTCAACATCTCCTTAACTCTGTATCTCAAGGTGGGGCCAGAGAGATAGTACAGTGGTACGGAGTTTGCCTTGCAAGCCGCTGACCTGGGATGGACCCACATTTGATTCCCGGCATCTCATATGGTCCCCTGAGCCTGCCCAGGAGTGATTTCTGAGCATCACTGCCAGGTGTGGCCCAGAAACCAAAGAAACAACAACAACAACAAAAAAAAACCCTCTGTATTTCAAGGTTATTTAATTAAAGAAAATAATACAAAACCCTACTTAGTCTGATAGCTGAATGTAGGAGCTTTCTTCAGAGAGGACATATTGATGCTCGTGGGCTATTTAGAGTTAAAATTTAGTTAGAGTGATTCGTAAGGTTTTTTTTTATCTTCTTATTTTTTACCCAACCAAAAAGAACTGGATATATTTACATATGGATAAATGTGTATATAGGTACTAGAAGAACAAGATCAACCTAGAGTATTGCTTTTTAATATTATACTGTGCTAACATTGCGCCAGGCACTGTTGTTAATATTTTACTCATATTAATATGACTACAATATTCGCAGCCCACTCTGTAGGGAAATTATTATTCTGAAAATGATTTAAATAAGGGAAAATAATGGCACAGAGAGGCAAAGTCCCTGGCCCAAAGTCACACAGCAGAAGCAGCAGTGAAGATTCGATCTTATTCAACCCTACTGTGTTGGGCTTTATAGCATCTGAGCATGTACATAGCCTGTCTGTGCTCTCACATCTCAGCTGAATCATTGGACCCTAGGCTCTATATAGGAAGTGTGCAGTGTTAGGTGTGATGTCAGAGCCATGTTTGAGCTGATGGGGCCATCACGTGGTGCCAAAGTACTGAGTCTCTGATCCTGGCTGTTGTGAGGTGAGCTGAGAGAAACTTGTTCTGTTGCTGCCACACTGTCTTCAAGCAAAAACCACAGGCTCAAATGGGAAGATGCCACAGAGCTCACTATAGGAACATGACACAGCTCTCTGGGTTATTGTGTGCCTCTCAGACATTGGAAACAGCCTTCATATAGAGCAGGACAGATGGGCCACATAAAATATACTTGGTTGCAACAAAGCTTGATCTTGAATAATTTTGACAAACTTCATTACCTTTGTGGACGCTTTTATGCTTACTCTGATAAAAATTGGGGTTGCTTCTTGTGATTTGGGGCTGGAGAAAGTACAGCAAATAAAGTTCTTGCCTTACTTGTGCCTAACCCAGGTTCAATCCCCAGCATCTTATATGGCCCCCTAAGCACCATGAAGAGTAATTCCTGTTGCAGAGCTAGGAGTAACCCTTGAGCATTGCTGTATGTGACTCAAACAATAACAATAAAATTAAATTAAAAAAAAAAAAACAACAAAAAAAATCCCAAAAGGTCTATGATTTAGTCTTATAGATGTTAGAGATGGATAGAACTGACCCAGGAGGCCTCCACCAGCCCTTCTCCTGGTTTATAGTGGCCTGTGAGCCCCTTCCTTAGACCAGCTCTTTCTCCAGGACATTTTCTAGTCTGAGTTCTATCTGCCTAAGCTATAATGAATTTGAGCTTGAAACATTAAAAGGGGTGTTGGGAACCTGAATTCTGAATGAGGAGGAACACCATTTTGTAAAAGCCACATGCCAGGCTTCTTCTTTAGGTTCTGAGCAGGGAGAAACATCATTTGTAACATCATGTTGTGAGTCTATTTCCATAGACCCCGCCTCAGTCTACCTGGCTGTACCAGGTAGCCTATCCTGGAAGGACAAGGCGGTAGTAGGAAGATACCCCTAGACAAGAGCCAATTATTTTAAGGATCATCAGAAAGCTGGAACCTCCCTATATAATCCTCATTATGACCTTGGGCAGGGCTCATCTCCTTCAGGGGATGGCCCCTGGCTGGCCAGGCTGGGGAATCTTGTTGGTAGATGGATTAAAATTGTTAAAAATGGGCCCGGAGAGATAACACAGCAGTGTTTGCCTTGCAAGCAGTCCATCCAGGACCTAAGGTGGTTGGTTCAAATTCCAGTGTCCCATATGGTCCCCCGTGCCTGCCAGGACCTATTTCTGAGCAGACAGCCAGTAACCCCTGAGCACTGCCGGGTGTGGCCCCAAAACAACAACAAAAAAAAAGTGTTAAAAACTTTATTCCACTTGTGTGGTCTCATCCTTCTACTGTGGGACCCTACAGGGATAGCACAGAGGGCTGGAGAGATAGTACACAGGTAGGGCTCTTGCTTTGCACATGGTCAACCTGGGTTCAATCCCCAGAACTTTATATAGTCCCTCAGTCCCCAATAGGAATGATCCCTTAGTGCAGAGCTAAGATTAAGCCCCGAGCATCATAGATGTGGCCCCAAATCGAAAAAACAAATTAAAGAAATCATAGACAGAAAACTGGAAAACTCATGTGCTAAGAAGGAGCCCCTTGAAGGGCATACAACTTTTAGGAACTGAAGATGGGCTGGAGAGATAGTACAGTATATGCTAAGCACTTGCTTTGCATGTAACTTGGCTTTAATCCTTGAACCCCACCAGAAGTGATCCTTAGGCACAAAGACAGAAATCAGCCCTGAGCATAGATAGCAAAGTGTGCCCCTCCCAAAATAGTAAATAGATAAAAAAGATATAATAAATAGATAAATGGTGTCTGATGAACTCAACAACAATAAAACAGGATAAGACAGAAATTTAGGCATCAGAAGACATGAAGAATTTGATGTCTACCTTTCAGGCAAGCTCTAGACCTCTAAACTGGTAACGAGTGAGGAGATCTTTGGCTGGGAACATGTGCAAGCAAAGAGAGTTATGGGGCATCTGGTACAATCCCTGGCACCCTTTATGATTGCCCGACAGTATCTTTCTGTGGCTCAAGGGGACCTGGTTTTAGCAAACATCTTCTATACCCACACATGTCAGGTTGTGACTGTAGTCTGTAGGCACATAGCAATTCTAATGTGCATGTCTCTTTCCCAAGGATGCCTGGGGTTTTAAGACTTGGACCTCCAGGGTCAGTTGGCAAACCTCAGCTCACTGCCTTCACTTCTGAGAATGATGTGTCCTGGGAGGCTCTGCCAGTTTCTGTACTTGGCTCTATCCCCAGAGTCCCGCTGAGTTCTTTGTACAGACTGGAGTTGGGTCTGCCTCACCTTCCCTCACTGCCAGGTCAAGGGTGGCTTCTGGTCTTGGAAGAGGATCATTTGTTTACTCTCAATCTCCAAGTGCAAAGTCCCACCATTGGGACATAATGGGAAATTGTGACACTCAGTGTAGAAATTTGTGCCTATAAACCAGAGACAATATGTAGTTGTTCATCTGTGACAGGCATAATGGGTATAATACCAATTAATAAGTAATCCAAGGCTAATTAAATGTTCCTAATATACATTACAAAGATTCTTCTATTTTCTTTGCCTCTGTTTCTTAGAAGAGCCTATAGGAAGGACCACCAAGGAAACACTGGCTTGGAGGAACTGTGAAAAGCCCTTAGCATATAGAGTTTGATCAAGGCTGGGTCAAGTGGGCTTGGACATCTTCAGATGCAGCTTGTGTTTTGGGGGGGGACTATCTCTGCCTCACCCTCTTCCCTCCCACATTGGGAGCATTTCTAAGCAGGTGCCAAAGTTGATTCACTTGTGTGCACCCAGGTTCATCACTGAGCAGCGTGCCAGAGCAACACCTGGACAAATTCTAAATCCATCAGCACTTGGCAGGATGTGCCACTTTGGGCTGGGGTAACAAGGGAACTTGGAGGGGGGAGGGAGGTGAAGAAAAATTCTCATACCCTAATCCTGAGAATATTAGGGAACTTGGGTCTTGAAACAATGCCAATACAGGAAATAATTCACACCAGGTTAGGAAGATAAAACAGGAATTTCTGCCACAAGCTAGCTGCAAGCAGAATGAGCTGGCAGAGAGGCAAGTTGTGGAACAGGCCATAGAAACCTCTCTGAACCTTGGTATTTATTGAAAAGAGTTGGACTATCCCCAGGGGTGGAGAACAGGTAGGGACAGGGGGCCAATCCAGAGGTTCTACCTGCCCAGGTGGAAGAAACATAAGCAGAAAAGAAGCCCTCTTGATTAGAGAGAAGACCATAATAAGTTACTCCAATCGGGAGATGTGTACCCTGAGGATGGAAAGATGGGGCAATTATGCTCAGCTAAATATCTCTCCAAGAATTTAACTGAGGTTCAAATGTTTTATAGCCTCCCCCAAGTGAAATGGGTATATCTGAGTGTGTTTAGTTAGAAATCCATCCTAGACACAGGAACAGCAGGAATCCTGGGAGTTTTCTTGTCCCAATTCTACTTCCTCCACATTGTCCCACTGTCTTCCCTGCATTACTAGATATCACAAGGAGTCTTGTTAATAAGTCCCCACTAAAAAACCCTAGTTCCATATTTATTTGCTTCCCTCCCATTGCTTTCCTGCAGTGCAAGGGCTGAGTGTGTGGACACCTGGGTGGCTGGAAGCTAACTAACTCTGCTGCCAGATGGGATTTCTGTGAAGTGAGGCATACATTCTGGGTGCGGGGGAGGAAGCAACAGGATACAGTCATGATTACAACGCATGATGTAGGGACCAGAGAGGTGGCACTAGAGGTAAGGCGTCTGCCTTGCAAGCACTAGCCTAGGAAGAACCACTGTTTGATCCCCTGGCATCCCATATGGTCCCCCCAAGCCAGGGGCGATTTCTGAGTGCATAGCCAGGAGTAACCCCTGAGCGTCAAACGGGTGTGGCCCCAAAAAACAAAAACAAAAACAAAATAAAACAACACAAAAAAAGAGTCCATGATGTAGACTCACAGTTTTGGCCATAACCTGACTCCCTAGGGAGAAGTTTCTGGAGCACAAGTCACAAGGACATCCTAGTGACCTTTCTGTGCATCAGTCTTAGATGTGAGCTTTGCTGATGTGAACCATGTGGACAGGGTCTATTGGAGTGAACTGAAGTTCCCCAGATAGGGGAGCCATGACAGCTATTACCCATAGTAGATAGATCTTAGGGACCAGCATGTCTAGGTGGTGCCATACCCATCCTTGCTGATGTCAATAAAAAGATTTCTCCCATTGTTTCTGTGCCCCACCTGCACCAGTTGACCCATTCCACACTTTTCCTCTCTGGCTTGCTGAGTCCACTTGGGGTCACAGCACATGAGTGTTTGGAGGAAGGATAACTCTAGATTTTCATGTGTGTTTGTCTTCTGGGCTTCCCAAGCAGAGCTCAGGAGGGTCCTTCTAAGCAATACTTGGTCAGATGGGTTGGGGTTTCAACATGAAGGCCCCAAAATGTGGAATTTTGGGGGACCTGAGATGCTAGGAATCACAAAGTCTGCACCCAGGGCTACCTCCAACAATGCTCTGGAGGCCATGTGCCAAGAGGGATGGAAGATGGGTTGTAAAATGATACCCAGCTATTAATCCAAAACAAAGGCTTCATCCTAACTTCCTCTTTTCTTTAAACCTGTTCCTTTGATATGTAAAAGCCCACCTAGATTACCCTTACTCACCTTGCTCCTCCTAATGGGATTGGGAGTAGGAGAATAAAAAAAGGTCAATCTGGCTTTGGCACATGGAGACCACAAGGGAGAAGCCACTGACTCCATGACTCTCTCCTGACTGGCTTGGTTTATTAATTCTTGTAGCTGTCCTACCTGCTTCAGACCCATACACCTAGGATTGTAAATACATAGGTGGGGTGATTGCACAACATAGGAATTGCTTTTACAGTGGGTCAGAAAGGAGTGTCCTAGACCCTAGACTACCTACCAGGTCTAGATTTACAGGGTTTAAAACTTTATCAACAGTCTTCTCTTTCCTTCCTCACCATGCTTTTGCTAACCTTTCTCACAGACAAAGCAGGACTACTTGGGACTATCCTCTTTCCAGTGCCAAAATCCAGAGTAACACATTTAAGGAGTCAAGAAGAAAATTCCCAGTGAATGGGAAAGACCATTGATGTTTTTTCCAGCTCTAAAGTCTTTCAATCTCGGACCTAAACTCTCTGAAGCAGGCTTGCTGGACCACACTCTAGCTGAACGATTGGTTTGTGTGCTAAGCACTCCTGGCCAACTTCCAGTGAGCAACCCTTTGAAATTGGGTGGACAGCCTGCAAATAAGACCTAGGAGATTCTCACCCTGTTTTCTAGAGATCCAAAATATCTGGGTACACTGGAGAAGGTGGGCTTTGGAGACAGGCAGCAGTGAGAGAAGATAAAGAGAAAAAAAAGCTTATTGGCTCAATAAGGACTCTGGGTTTGTGATCACAATACCTGACGACGGCGGTGACCAATCAAAAAGCTTCCTTTCATGCTGCAAAAAAATAGTCTCTGGATTCGGAGCTGGGATGGAAAGTGTTTGTATGAAGAGGTCATGGGCATAACAAGTAGCTGGCTGAAAGTCTAGGAGTGCAACTGGGCCACCTTCCTGGGAGGGCGCCCTCTCCTGGGCAGGCGCCAAAGATGCAGCGTCTGCACCTTTGCTCACTGTCCCTGCCTAACTCAGAAAGGGTTTATCTTTCCTGCTGGGCATACAGAGCCGTTTCTTTGGGAGGGAAGGACCAACAATCAGCTCCGAGTTGCTCTCAGCTTCATCTTCTGCTCCAGGGGTCTTCTAAGATTATCTTACCCTGCTCTAAAACAAAGGAAAAAAAAAAATGTTTCTTTTTAGAAACCCATACAGAGGAGAAGGAAGCCCTGCAAGGCTTCCACCTTGCCTGGAAACAGTAGCATGCTTTATGACTTTGTTTTAAAAACTATTGGCTTAGGGTGCAATAACACAGATGTCTCTGTCTCACAAGAGAACTGTGAATTTCCACTTCTCTCTCCTTGGTGACAGCTCCATTACCTTCCATGGATAGTCTCTCTTCTTCCTGGCCCTGGGAAAGGCAGGGTTTCTCCTGCTCTTGTTTCTTCAGGTAAGGTAATCGGATCAATGATACTGGTGTCCACTCTGGACAGGAAGGCCCTGCTGGCTGCCATCAGGGGCTCCTGGTGGTGTTCCCCAGAGGAGTACTAAAGCCATCGCCAAAGGGAGATCTGTTTTCCCGCAAAGGTTCTGTAAGCATTTCATAAGTGGTGGCAGCAAAGGCCTGGAAACTTTGCTGGCAGCCTGACTAAGTCTTCACCTGCCTGACCTGCACTTGACAGCTTCTTCACACACGCAGAGAAGTCTTGTTGCTTGAGCAGGGCCAGAGCGCAAACAGGGGAGTCCAGGCTGGATGAGAGTGGGGAGTGGGGAACAGATTCGCACGCACATCACGGCTGTTCCACACACCCCACCTGTCTGGGGCTGGCGTTGCTTTGCCTACTCCGGTGCATGTCGCACTGTCAGACTGCCTTCTTTCTCAGCGTAAAGTGGTAAGGTGTGAGCTTAATTAGCATAGCACAAAATTTCATACTCTAATAATAACACTTTGGATTTTTATGTTACCTGCTCTCTCCGGATCTCAAAGCATTCAAAAACTCAAGCAAGCCACGCATTTCTTCATTTTGACTCAGCACAATCAGAGATATACAACGTCTTCCCATTCTACAGACAGGAAAGAGTGAGGCAGAGTGGCTCTTTGCCACCCACTGAAGCACAGAGAAAACATCATTGTGGCATTTCCCTTAAATTCCTTGAAGAATGGAAGGAAAAGTGGTGATGCTAACAAAATTGCTATCAGGAGGAGCCACTCCAAAAGGCAAAAATAAACTCAGGGGATCTGCATAAGTCGCATTAGCCAATTTGCAGGATGTGCCTTTCAATGGCCAGAGGTAAGTCTGTGTTTAAGAAGTACAGAATCGATACCCAATCTTCAACAAGCTATACACAGAGGGGACCAGCTATACTAGCAGTCCGGAATGGGGGGAAGCAGGGGGATGCTGGGAACAGGGTTGGAGGGGGAACAACACTGATGGTGGGAATACCTCTGATTTAGTGTGACTATGTACTTTATTTATTACTGTGAAAGATTTGTAATTCACATTGATCACAATAAAATTATTTTTAAGAATGCAATAAAAAAAGAAGTAGCTACAGCATTGCCAGAACTCCCACTCTTGAGGAAGAAATGTTGACTGAGAAGAGAAAGAAGGAATTACAATCCTTTGTGGTAGAAACGGGCCCTGTGTGCAGAGTGTGAGTTGTAAAGCAAAGAGAGCTCCAAGTGGGCTAGCAAGTTGCTCACTCAGCGAGCTTGGGATGGTAAGAAAGTGTGAACCAGTTCGAGACTGTGTCTTCATATTAGGGTGAAATGATAGGACTGTGTCCTGAGTATGGCAAATAACTAGGAGAGAAAGAAATAAATCCCAGATCAAGAAGTGAACCCAGAACCAACATTTGTTGGATGAGGGAACCCAAAAAATGGGTTCTAAAGCTTTCAGGGTTAAGAGGGCCTTGGAGCCTGATAGAAGGACAGCATTGGAGAGCTGGACTCAGCACCTAGGGAAAGGAACCAAGTTTCAGCAAGGAGCTCCGTAGTAGAGAAAGGAGCCATAATTCATAGTGGGAAAACTATGCTCAGATTGTGATATTGTTCCTGTCACCCATCCAGTGTAGCCTGAATTTTATTGGGTCAGGTATATGCATGGTAATCAATAACTTTCAACTGTTTCTATTATGTTAAAGAAAAAGGATTCCTCCTAAAAAGATCCCTAGAGTCCTTCACAGTGAATAGACTCTGCAAGTAGGC
Source organism: Suncus etruscus (assembly GCF_024139225.1). Classification (NCBI taxonomy): domain Eukaryota; kingdom Metazoa; phylum Chordata; class Mammalia; order Eulipotyphla; family Soricidae; genus Suncus; species Suncus etruscus. The sequence goes on along the minus strand of NC_064861.1, from coordinate 77,571,215 downwards.
TCTTACACCTTGGCTTCTGTGCTTATTTTAATTTTGCCATAAACAAATTTGCGATAGTTGCATAACTTCTCCAGAGGCAACAGAGAAGAGGTCTGGATGAAACATACTAGTAAAGAGAAAAGGGAGAGGGTAAAGTTGTGTCTGTGGAACACTTCCCAGGGCATCTGAGACACATGGGGGCAAAAACAGAGCCAACTTGGAAGTCCTAGTGACTTGGTCTAGGCTTGAGGAAGAAAGAAGACAAAAGACAAAAGGCTCTGGTAAGCAGGGAAAGGGCCAAAGGTACCCTTGACTTGGAAGGCTACCACAATTAGATAGAGCATATTTTTGGCCTGGAGCCCCCTCTTTATTTGGCCAAGCAGAAACACAGCTTCCAGTGTCCCTAAGGAGCATAAAGATCCAAGTGCAAGGACAACATGGACCTATGAATTAAAACAATGGCCACTTGGGGCAGTGTTGTCCCCAACTGCTGGAGAACTAGCTCCACCAATGCCCCCCACAAAATTCATAACCCAAAGTAGGCTGCAGAGCAAACATTCTCGGCATTTGTCTCTGCTTTGGGCCCTGTTCCCAGCATTGTTGAGAAAGCTCCTCCAAACACAAGCAGGAACATCTCGCTGGAACGAGGATTAGCCACGCATGGCCCTCTGGACCAGAAGTGCATGCTTCCTGGGGATTATGAGATAATGCGCCTGGACCATGTTGTGTTTGCTGCTCCAAGTTTCAGGCCCTGCCGGGAGTCATATTCCAGGACTTGCAAAAGCCACCTGGCTGCAGTTTCTTTAGAGTTGAGATTGGCCACAGACTACAATAAGGATCCCGGGCCATTTATCACAGTGAATCCTGTGTCAAAATCTGGGAGGAAATGGTCAGTGCTCCAATTTTGAGCAGAGTCCTCCTGCCAGGAAGAGCAGAGCAAAGACTTTCGCTGCTGATTTCTGGGCTGCATTGCTCCCAGTTTGTAAAAAGCAGGCCATTCATTTAACTTCTCTTTTGAATTTTAGCTATGAGGCTGTGAATTTCAGAGTTTTACCAAGTTATCTACACATTAAAAATTTGCTAAATTGGGGTCGGAGAGATAGCATGGAAGTAAGGCATTTGCCTTGCATGCAGAAGGTCGGTGGTTCGAATTCCGGCATCTTATATGGTCCTCTGAGTCTGTCAGGAGCGACTTCTGAGCATAGAGCTAGGAGTAACCCCTGAGCACAGCTGGGTGTGACCCCCCAAAATTTTTTTTCCTAAACTTTTACTTTGTAACCCTGTTCTAGGCACTACCATCAGATAACAATACTATGACAGAAAGCAACAGATGTTCAGTGAAAATGAAAAGAAAGAATAGCATGACGGGGTTTCTATAGATGGGGCAGAGAAATTCACTCTTTAGATGTGATGACTGACTGAAGGTATCAGCCTATGGTGTCCTTTAGGGAAAAGCTGGAACTCTAAATCCCCTTCCCAACTACTTTTTCACATCTCAGGGGATTCAGGGGGAGCCTAGGGAAAGATTCCAACAGAAAGCCCTGCTTTGAGTATCTGACTGATAGGGAGATTATGTCAGAAAAATCATCTTTTACTAGAAGCATCAAATCTGGGAGGGAGAGAAAAGCTTGACAAGTTTGAGGAACAGAAAGAACATTCTCCTGGATGAATGAACAAAGCTACCTGGGGTAGCAGAGGAAGATGAGATGAGAAGGGAAGCAGAAAACAGGTCAGAAACCTTAAGGTTACATTGAGGATGGGCTCCTGTCACTGGGAAGGAAATCATGGCCACTGTGAGCTCTGTGATGGTCAGTCAAGTTAAGACAGTCATGACATGGTAACAAACATAGCTGACATTTCACCAGCTTGAAACAATATTACACTGGGGCTCTGCAGGGTTTTCACAGTTGTCAGAGGCCTCTGGCCTTAACCAAGCTCGCTGGAAGCCGCTGGCTCCATGTCATGGACTAGGATGGGAATCAGTCAGATTTTAGTGATGGTAAATTGCACATCCTTGCCTTGTCATGGAAATTCCCACTTCTTACATCAACAGTGGCCACACACAGGGAGCCTGCTGGGGCACAGAGTCCAAATTCAGTGACCTAGTTGCTAGCACCCCTGGAAGCATGAACTTCTCGATGCAATGCTCACCTGGTTAGATTTTTCTATGGCTGCCACACATCCAGCTGCTGTGTGTGCTTGGTAGAGAAACAACTCCTCCTCCTATATCCAGATGGTGTTCACTCCTTGGTCTCAGACAAGGCCCTATGTGGCTGCTGGCCTGTTCCCTTCTCTGAATACTTCCATGCCTCCTATCCTCTTGGCAATTTGCAGAGCCTAACAAGGCTTTAATAGGGTGACCTTCATCAAACTGAATGACTTCTGTGAGGACATTATGAGGTTTACTTGAGGCCATCCTGCCCACAGAGTTCCCATTCTCCCTGGCCTCTCTCTATAGCTGAGACCTGCCAAACTGAGTATCACCTGTGTCTTCACCCCTCCATGGAGGCAGAATGCTGCAGAGCTTCTGGGTATGTGGGCACATGAGGAAATCTTTGTCTTCCATTTTCACCACTCACAGAGCCAATGGAAGACCCCACATGTGCCTATAAGAGAAAGTTCTGTCCTCTCTGTGGACCCCTCTCCAATGAGCAGAAGGCAAAGAAGCCTGTTCCCCTGCCACAGTGGATGTTTCCACCCTCCACCTCTTCTTGGGACCTTTGTAAGTTTTGGATTCAAGAAACCCCTCTGAAACCTCAGCTAGTCTTTCTTCTAGTTGTTTAACTTGACTCGTGGGTGTGACTCTCATTCCAGATTGCTGTGTTGGGACCAGCAGCTGATGCTCTCCTGTCACTGACTGACCAAGCCAACCTCAACTTGCTCCTTCTCTTGCCTCCTACAGACTAAGGATGGCACTAAACTGTGACTGGAACTCAGTCTAGCATCATGATTTGCACCAAGCTTTGTAAAGTGCCAAAGGTTGACTAAAGGTTTTAGTGTGTGTGCAGGTGGGGAGGAGTGAGGTTCTTTATGGGTCCTGAAAGTTGTCTTAACTCCACCATGGTGGAAACCCAAAATTGCTTCATCTCTGACTGCGGCTACATCAGTAGCTGGTCTATAATAGACTCTGGTCTATTCCCTTGTCCTGAGCAACAAGGTAAAGGGCAGCTCATTACCCCATTGGGAAGTCTTAGTTTGTGGGGTGTAACCATTGAAGTTAATATTCTCAAATTGGGCCTCCCTTCTCCCTTTGCTGGTCATGTAATGTGTGTGATGGGGAATATGGGTGGGGGGCACTCCTCTGGATACTTCCTCCTGTCTATTCCCAAAACCTTTAGGATACTGTTATGTTATGGTCACATTCTCTGTATTACCTTCTAGTGGTTAGTGTTTGCTCCAGCAAACAGTGCTCTGTCTTGTCCTTGTCCCTGCTGTCCATTGTGAGGCTGAGTGCAGGGCACAGGTGGGCCCTGCTCCCACCTGGTGTTGATGGCTCTTGAGAATCTCTTGTTTTCTGTGAACCCCAATGATCTTGCCCCACATATCCCTTCTCTGCCATAACACAGAGGGGATCCCAAAGCACTCACAAGCAAAGACTTCCAGAGTTTCCCCTCAGGAACTTCAGCCTGAGCACCCACAAAATCTCTAAAATTAGAGAAGGAACTGAGATCTAGACAGTGTGCAGCCAGCACAATGCAAGCCTCTCCAGTCAGCACCTTTCCCCTGCCAAGAGCTGCTATGGGCAGCCCACTTCCGACTCCTTCAGGTACTCAGATCAGGACTTCCTGCTGGGACCTTTCCTTAGGTTCCCCTTGAGAAGCATAAGAGTAGCTGTGAAGGGGGCCCAGCCTTTTCCTGAAGGATACCAGATGCTGCCCAAGGTGGTGAGGAGCCTGGAAGGGTGGTGCTTGGGAGCAGGAATTGGTGGAGTCCCTTACAGAGGCTCTACAATGGTGACAGTATGTGTGAGTTGTCACTGAGCAAGCCTTGGAAGGAGGAGATGAATACCCCTAACTGGTCCTGGTCCTTAGTGATCAACCTTTTAACCTCATTCCTTTCTGTGCTGAAGAACAGGCCATTTCAGGCCTTACTCTGGTATTAAGTATATTCTGGAGTGTGTCCTGGGACATAAGACCACACTCAGGTCACACACAAGGTCAAGCTTAAAACATGTACTGAGAAAACAGAGTCATATTCAGAGTATAAATAGGGTCAGGTATACACACTTGTTATTCTTGGGGTACACACAGGGGCAGGCTTGGGTCACACAATGCAAACACAGAATTATACATGGGGTCAGACTTAGGGTATACACTGGGGACATAGTGTCACACACAGGGTCAGACTTGGGGTTTGCATTGGTAAACAGGGTCATACACAGGGCCAGGATGGGTACACACTGGGGATATAAAGTGATACTTGGGATACACCTTGGGGACAGATGGCATACTTGAGTATACACAATCATTATCAGGGTACACATAGGATCATATTATGGGTTCACACAGAGTCAGACTTGGGATACACACTTTTTTTTTTTTTTGATTTTTGGGCCACACCCGGTAATGCTCAGGGGTTACTCCTGGCTATGTGCTCAGAAGTTGCTCCTGGCTTGGGGGACCATATGGGACACCGGGGGATCGAACTGCGGTCCGTCCAAGGCTAGCGCAGGCAAGGCAGGCACCTTACCTTTAGCTCCACCGCCCAGCCCCGGGATACACACTTAACACACTTAGGGACACAGGACCTCACTTGGGCACAACAGAAGAATATATTTGAATTACACACTGGGACTCAGGGCCATTCTTGGGATATTTAGGAACATAGAACCCACACTTTGGATACTCACTGGAGACACAGAGCCATATGGGATACTTAGGACACACAGGGTTGCATTGCAAAAAAACAGAGGTCACACTGGGGTTAACCTTAGGGGCATGGAATCCATGCAATGACCTAGTGACAAGTGGTCCACACTCAGTGTACATCTGGGGACAGGTCATCCTTGTTCTGGAAGTAGGAGCCTGCAAAACTCTGCTCTCATGTTTCCTCTGCCTGGGACAACTGGGTCCTCAGGTCTCTGCTAAAGTCAACTTAGCCTCCCAATACTGCCCCTTCCACTTGACTAATAGCTGCATTCTTGCCACTGCCCCTTGGCCCTCCAAGCTACATTTGCCAGGCCTTCCTCTTGCTCACAGACCAGAAAGATGGGACAGCTAAGACTTCAGAAGAGGAGAGTAGCTGAAGAGCAGCTATAGAGAACTGGAGAGTCACGCTCAGGCAACCAAGAGGACACAAAAAACACCAGCATTTCTAGGGTCCATCCCAGACTCTCCCTCAGACAAACTGCTCCAGTATGGTGAGGTGCAGCACCTCAGGGGTCCTAGGAGGCATTGTGATTACTTTTAGTTTAGCCAAAGCAGAGACCACAGACAAACTCCCTACCTGATCTTGTATGCAATATGAAACTAGAGACTTACTTATTCTCAAATTTATTTCTCTTTGGATTGATAGTTAGTGAGAAACAATGTACAATAAAATACGAGGTGTTCATCTACATGGGGTCAGGCAAGGTCCCTCAACTCACAAACTCTCTCCTGCAGCGTTTTGCTCATTGGTTCACCCTATGTCTCTCCCATCCATCCACATGTGCTCTTGGATGTGCTACAGGGATGGATTACAGGGACATCGTAGTGAGCAGAGTGGAAGCTTCTCTTTCCTGCTGATGGACTGACATGAATGAACAAATAAATGGCTATTCCATTCTCAGTCCTGCCCCCAATGGCTCCTTCTGTGCTTTCCAATGGGTCAGAGACTTTGATCAGGTTTAACTTTCTCTAATGCTTACCAGTAAATCAATAGTTTGTTTCTAATTATAAAGAAATAATATAGCTGGAACATATTTAAAGGGTTGGATTCTACCTTCCTGGAGTACTGCCCTTTCTTCTCCATAGGTCCAGAATTGCTATATCTCCCTTCTTTTAAGTCTATTTATGTAAAAGGATAAGAGAAATGGTTACTTGATGTTTCTGTCAAAGGGGCAACTCATGCAGCCTGGCAGTGATCTTGCCCCCTCCTGACCTAGAGGCTCTGGACAAGTCCCATGAGATAATGCTGTTCTTCCACCCCAGACCTGGCCCTCAGTGAATCCAGAGATGGGTGATCTGGCTAGTGCTGGCCCAGTGAAGGAACATCTTGTCTTGTTTGGCCTTTACCTATCTTTGTTTTATTTTTGTTGTTGTTGTTGTTGTTGTTGTTTGGGAGCCCTTGGCAATGCTCAAGGGCTACACTTGGTCTACACTCAGAAGTTAGTCTCAGTGATGCTCAGGGATGACAAAGCAGACATAGAAACCTGGCTTACTATGTGCAAGTCAAGTGCCCTACCTGATTCATTATCACTTTAGCCTCCCCTACATTGTTAATTTTGCCCCCAAATCACAGTATGACTTCCAATGTAACACAATCACTGACTTTCATCCTTTCTTTCTAGTCTCCTCTGCTGCACTCCTGAAGTCATTTTTCATTTGCTCTCTCTATGGACAATAAGTTCCTAGGAATAGCTGAACCCAAGAATCCTAGTTGAAAAAGGTCTTTCCCACAGCACCAGGGCAGTTTCTGAACTTTGTGAGAGAAGACCCTGGACACACAGCCCCACTTGGTCCCTGGCAGGGTCTGACCATCTGTAAGAGACAGAAATTACCATCTGGTGAGCTTCCTTTGAAGTAACCCTGGTTACTTACACATTTCTATTTCCAAGTATAGATATAGTTCCATTTAACCAGCTGTCTTATAAGATTTGATGAAAACTGAGTTTTCAGGTAATTAATCCAGTTTCAAACTACAGAACCCAAAGCTCTTTGCTGACTTTCGAGAGATGAATGTGTTCTACTGGGTACTGTGGACTTTGGAATATTCAAGCATTTAACCTACAAAACCTGTCTATGCAAAGCACTGTGGTTGGCCCACACTCCAGCAAGTTCCTGGTTTCTTGCCTTTCTGCTTATATATTAACCTGATATGATCACAAGCACCTTAATATGACCATGTGATAGGAGCTAGCACATCAAGTTGCCATGTTAGCAAGTGGCATATGAGGTACAATGGCATCAGTAGTCACTATAGAAAGCTTCTCAGAACACTTCAGTTGCTGCTTATGCCCATGGCTAATTAAACAGTGCCTGGAGAACAAATATTAATGAGTCCTTTCAGGGAACTGGATATTTCTTGTGTTGGTCAATGTTTTTCAAGTTGATCACCAAGTCTGGGTGGCAAATGATGGTTTTGTTTGATAGGCAGATGAGTCCCATCCTACAGGTCTTTGAAAACATGCCAAGGATAGAGGCACTTGTGGTAGTGCCTAAATATGTTTCCTTCTGTCAATTTTGCTTTAAGAAAATTACTCTGGCTCCTTTTGTAATGCTTTATTGGAGACTGGAAAGAGGGCTGTTGTTATCTTGATCATGTACTGAGTGAGGTCCAGGTTATGTCAGGCAGTGGTAATGGACAATGGATACACTTAAGTGATTGATTAGTCAACAACTATGTGGAATGAATCCAAGATGGTTTCTTGTCATTGATTTTTTTGACAATGAAACCCAAACAGAAGAGTACAGGTAGAGAGATGGCCAAGTTGTTCCCAGCATATCTATGAAAGAAACCTTCCGAAGAAAAGGGCAAAAAAGAATTCCAGGAGTAAGATGTCCCCACCCAACGAATGTGGGTCCGATTCCTGCCATGTAATTGGGCACCCAGAGACTTAAAAAGGATGGTGGCCATGCTCTCTGCCTTTTTTCTGCTGAGCCAGCCTAGAGACCACGGACCATAATCCCTCCAGGACCCACACCGGGTAAGATGTCCCCACCCAATGAATGTGGGGCTGATTCTTGCCGTGTGATTGGGCACCCAGAGACTTAAAAAGGACGGCGGCCATACTTTCTGCCTTTTTTCTGCTGAGGCAGCCTAGAGACACCAAGGGCCATAATCTCTCCATGACCCACACCCGAGAAGCATGGCCACACACACCCCTGTTTAAAGAAATCAAGATGACTGTTCTGATAATCTTCTAAAAAGTAGAAAACAGCTAGGTATCCTCTCAAATAAGAAGTTTAGAGTAGAATTATGGAAGATGTTCAGGGAGCTTAAAAAAAAAAAGGATTGATAGACTTGACTGTAGCACAATTAGGCATCAAGAAGATTTGACCACTGAAATTAGAAATTTTCACACTGAAATAACAGGTCTGAAAAACTGAGCTTATGCAACTCTTGCCAGGCATGGGGTTTAGGGAGACCCTATGCCAGAGGCTTTCTCCCTAGCCTGGTGAGTGCTGGGAGGCTTGGCAGGCCCCACAGACGTCCCCCTTTTTCTCCCCTGGACTCCAGGCCCTCCATGGTGCTGGCTCGGATGGTGAGAAGTGGGTTCATGTGGATTCTTAGGGGTCGTCAGGATCCCCCCTCCCTCCGTACTCCAGGTGGGAGGTGCATGGGGAGGAGGGTGGGCAGACATCTGGCTTCTGGTTTCCTCTTTGATTCTGGAGGCCAGCTCTTGCCAAGTATGGGGTTTAGGGAGGCCCCATGCCGGAGGACTTCTACCTAGCCTGAGGAGTGCTGGGAGGCTTGGCAGGCCCCCAGCCATCACCCCCTTTCTTCCCTAGACTCCAGGCCTTCCCTGGGTGCCATCTCAGATGGCCAGAAGTGGGTTCAGGTGGACTCTTAGGGGTCCTCAGGCTTCCCTCCTCCCTTCGTGCTCCAGGGGGGAGGAGCATGGGGAGGAGGGCGGGCAGATCTCTGGCTTCTGGTTTTCTCTTTGATTCTGGAGGCCAGCTCTTGCCAGGTATGGGGTTTGGGGAGTCCCCATGCCGGAGGCCTTCTCCCTAGCCTGGGGAGTGCTGGGAGGCTTGGCAGGCCCCACAGCAATCCCTGTCTTTCCCCCCTGACTCCAGGCTTACGCTGGGTGCCAGCTCAGATGGCAAGAAATGGGTTCAGGTGGACCCTTAGGGGTCCTCAGGCTTCCCCCTCCCTCTGTACTCCAGAGGGGAGGTGCATGGGGAGGAGGGCGGGCAGACATCTGGCTTCTGGGTTCCCCTAGAACTCTGTAGGTCAGCTCTTGCCAGGTATGGGGTTTGGGGAGTTCCCATGCCAGAGGCCTTCTCCCTAGCCTGGGGAGTGCTGGGAGGCTTGGCAGGCTCCCAGCCATCACCCTCTTTCTCCCCTGGAGTCCAGGCCTTCCCTGGGTGCCAGCTCAAATGGCCAGAAGTGGGTTCAGGTGGACTCTTAGGGGTCCTCGGGCTTCCCCCCTCCCTCCATACTCCAGGTGGGAGGTGCATGGGGAGGAGGGCGGGCAGATATCTGGCTTCCAGTTTCCCCTTTGATTCTGGAGGCCAGCTCTTGTCAGGTATGGGGTTTGGGGAGTCCCCATGCCGGAGGCCTTCTCCCTAGGCTGGGGAGTGCTGGGAGGCTTGGCAGGCCCCCAGCTGTCCTCCTCTTTCTCCCCTGGACTCCAGGCCTTCCCTGGGCGCTGATCCAGGTGGACTCTATAGGGGTCATCGGGCTTTCCCCCTACCTCTCCCTACACTAATAGGAATGCACTTTGGGAGGATGGCGGGCCGTTCTAGCATTGGTTTATGTTGGGACTGTCACTGAAAATTTTTTCTCCTTGGTCTCCTATTGATAGTAATCTATGCATATAGCTTATATATGCATAATATCCATTTTGTATTGTTACCTTGATACTGCCCTACAAAGCTCATTTCTAATCTTTTACTGCCTCAGTCCCAACCCTTATTTTCCCCCATCTTCCTATGTAGGTGCAGCTCATGACATGAAGCTCACCACATAGAGTGATGAGTGTTGTTAGAGAAATAACTACACTGAAAACTATCATAACAATGTGAATAAATGAGGGAAATAGAAAGCCTGTCTTGAGTACAGGTGTGGGTAAGGTGGGGAGGAGGGAGATCTGGGAATTGGTGGTGGGAATCTTGCACTGGTGAAGGGGGGTGTTCTTTACATGACTGTAATCATACAACTACAATCATATTTGTAATCACAGTGTTTAAATAAAGATAATTTAAAAAAAGAATTCCAGAAGGAGATGGTATCTTAGAAGTTAAAGATGTGAAAATGCCCTCTTGTCTGTGGAAAACATCAGGTTATAAAGAACTACACTGGTAATCTTGCTCAAAGAAACAAAATGCCCTGAGGGGCCAGAAGTCAAATTTTAGAAAGTTAAAGAGTGAATGAAAAGGGGGTAAAAAGCAAGTAGAGATAACTTTTCTAGATATTGATCTAATGGAGGGGTAAGATGTGACTGAGGCTATAGTGGATGCTTTGTATTGAGTAGGAAAGTTCTAATTCTGTTTGTTGAACAGGAGGGAAACAGAAAAGATAGGTATATCATATGTAGGAAATAAGAGAAAGAAAAGGGTGAATCCATCATGGCCTTGTCCTTAGAAACAAGAATGGAGTAGCTGTAGAAGAGAGCAAAAGGTGAAATATCAGCCTACATTATGAGGAAGGTTTATAAATTGTAGTAACAGAGAGGAGAAGGCAGGAAGCAGTGGAGCCTGAGAAAAGTTCTGAAGTAAACACTCAGAATAGTGTCATTTAGAAAGATAAAGCAGAAGAACAATTTGGAGGGTGGCACAGAGTTTTCTCAGGAGTTTTAGTTATTTCCCCCTTATTATATACTTACCATAACAGAAGTGTAGGAGGAAAGAAAATAAATTGAGATATAGACAAGAAAAGCAGCAATGTGCTGAGGATACTCACTACAGAGAAGTTCAAATCAAAGAGCATGAAGACTAGATGAATGATAGACAACATTTCTAGAGGGAGCAAAATATTGGCATCAAGACCACACAAAATTCAGTAAAGTAAAGAATATATACAGCATAGATCTATGTTCTGGAAGAATAGGACAAAGTACTGGACCTGAAAATGTGATGCTTTCAGCAGTTCATATTTGAAGAGTTGTCATTTTGGAGAGAGGGTAGAGCTCACCTATGGAGACATTCATGCAGGTAGCTGAAAAAAAAAAGGGCAAGTGACATATCACTGGAAATGAGAAGTAGCTCAGCCACATGTGACATATCAGCAACAATGGTGGGTCATCCATGTTAAGATGAAGTCACCCCTCCCCAAGCAATAACAATGGATCGGGTGGATGAGATGAGTAAAGGAAAATGCTAGCCTGGTTCTCATGGCAGCAGATCTAAAAGATGCCCAGAATATTGAAAAATGTCAGTAGTTCTAGAGGTAAAAGGTAGCAGAACCATATGGTGCCCAACCTTCAGAGTAAATGTAGGAATTTGGATTTTGGAAGCAAAAATGGCATTAACTTCTGACTTGTCATATATCGTGATGGGAAGTTACTACACAGAACTTTTGGGAAATCTTGTCCCTGGATGCAATGCCTACTAAGACCTGGGTTTCATTATAGTGGAAAAGGGAAGCTGAAGATAGTGAGAAGCTTAAGGAGGTTTATTTCTCAGGAATCAGGGATTCCATATACCTACTTAGAAGGAGAAGAAACACAGGGATGTGATTAAAAAAGTATTGTTCATCATTGTTCATCATAAATAAAAGAAATGATCAAACTTAAACACCAAATCTAAAGCCAATGACAACAGAATCAATACCCAATCTACAATAAGTTAGACACAGAGAGGACCACTTATATTAGCAGCCTGGTGGCACAGTACGGGGATATTGGATGCATGCTGGGAACAGGGGTGGAGGAGGACAACACTAGTGGTGAGAATTCCCCTGATTCAATGTCACTATGTAACTAAAATATTACCGTGAATGATCTGTAATTCACTTGGGTCACAATAAAATTATTGCAAAAAAAAAAGGTACAGTACATGGGAATGGAGTAATCTTGAAGTTACAAGAGCAGAGGTTGGGTATTAACAGCAATGGATGTGTGTGAAGTTGGTGTAATTCCTAGAGGTACCTATGATCTACCTGGGAGGCAGAATGTCTGTCCTGAAGACCCAGTCAGCAAGACATAGAAATCACAGGTTCTGGGTCGGAGTGATAGTATAGCAGGGAGGGTGTTTGCCTTGCACACAGCTGGCTCAGGTTTTATTCCCAGTATCCCTATGGTCCTCCAAGCACCACCAGGTGTGATTCTTGAATATAGCAGCAGAAGTAACCTCTCAATACCATTTGGTATGACCCAAAAACTAAATTAATAATAATAATAATAATAATTTACAGGTTCATTTGATTTGCAGTAAACATTGAAATAACTGAATTAAATTTCATTGTCTCCAGAGTCATCTGGTCTGTGGCACCCACTACCATGGGTCACCACTTGACCTTCATGTATGTCCCTTACTGTGGGACCTGCCTAGATTAATCAGGCCCTCAGATCCAGGTAGTCTGGTTTCCCATGAAGGGCTAAATTCTCCCAACTACTGCTTCTGTGAAACTGGAGCTTTACTGTTATCAATCCATGTGTAACAAGATGTTCGTTCTACATCATATTATGGAAGAATGATTTTTTTTCTTAAATTAGGGTTTGACACAGTAATTTGTGAAATTGGTGTTTTGCTTAAGAAACCTTTTTTGAAGCTTGTAAAATGACATTAGAGAAAAACTTTCACAGCAGAGAGTTTTTTAAATAAGCTGTAGCATATTGAGCTGTATTTAAACATATTGAGTGTGTGTAAATTATCACCAGTAAAATAAAAAAGGACAATTGCTTTATTTTTAAAAGACTTCAATGGCTTACATACAAGCTACAACTCATGACTCCATCAATTCAATTGACTGATGCTTAGATGTCAGAGTTGTAGCCCTTAAGGTAGGTCATCTCCATGTTCAAGAAAGGGGAAATAAATGGTAGACAAGACATGTAATTCTCAAGAGTAGATATTTTGGTTTGGTTTTTGTTTTGTTTTGTTTCTTTTTGGGTCACAGCAGGCCATGCTCAGGGGTTACTCTGGCTCTACTGCTCAGGAATCACTCCTGGTAGTGCTTGGGGGACCATATAAGATCCTGGCAAATGCTTAACAGCTATACTATTATTCCATCCCCAATATATTTTTTTAAAAAATTATATTAGGGGGCTGGAGTTATTGCACGGAGGTAAGGCATTTGCCTTCCATGCAGAAGGTCAGTGGTTCAAATCCCAGCATCCCATATGGTCCCCTGAGCCTGCCAGAAGTGATTTCTGAGCATAGAGCTAGGAGTAACCCCTGAGCACTGCCAGGTGCCAGGTGTGACCCAAAAACCAAAATTTATATATATATATTAGAAGCCTGTAGTCAGGCTTATGACAGTATGCTTCATGGGTAGAGACACTCTGTGTCTATTAGGCCAAGGGAATTTCCCTTTTAATTTCTAATGTCTACTTTGCCCATGCAAAAACAAGAACAAAAACTTGCCACATCTGCCCCCCCCTTTACTTGTAATTTTATTTATATCTTCTTCCGCCTTTTTCATAGAATCTTAGAACATGAATCGCTTTGTTTTGCCTCATATCTCCATGCACTCCTACAAATTGAGAAAGAAACAAAAAGTGGGTGGGACTCAGGAGCTAAGTGGTCTCAGGTGCATTGAGTGGAAACAAAAATGGTCAGAACTAAATACCCAAGCCAAAGCCAATGACAATAGAATCAAGAGTCCCAAACTATAACAAGCTACATACAAAATGGACCTGTTCCACTGGTAGAACAGGGGCTACAAGTGGAGGTATGGGATGCATACTGGGAATTCTAGTGAAGGGAGGTCAACACTGGTGATGAGAATTGCCCTAATTCACATCACTATATGCCTGAAATACAACCGTGAAAGACTTGCAATCCACAATGGTCTCAATAAAAAAAAAACAACTTAAAAGAGAGAAAAAGTAACGATAGAATGACCACCACTTTTCTAGGAATGCACATGTTCTAGAAGCATGAGTTTAGTTTGTTGAATTCCTGAAGTTAAGTGAAAGGAAGTCCTGAAAACTATTTAATAAAATCAAATAAACTAAATTTTCAGAAACCAGAGACAAGGTGTGGTGAGTAGAGTGTCTGCCTTGCTTGCAGCTTACCCAGGTTTCGTACCTGGAACCCTGTATTGGTCCCTTGACTGCACAAGAGTGATCCTTGAGCATATAGCTAGAAGGAAACCCTGAGCACAGGTAGGTGAGATTCAGAAAAACAAAACAAATAAACAAATTCAATTTTCAGATGACTAAATTAGAATTCAGCACAAGAGGTCATTCTATTAATTTCTATGAACAAAAGTTCTAGAGACCAGTATGATGGACAGAGGATCAATTTGCTAATGGTGATGGATGAGGGAAAAAGAGATTTTTACTCTTTCTCCCTGTCCCACCTGAGGTAAAGTCTGGGGCTAGCAGCACTAGACAAATAAAATCCAATTTATTTTAAGTTTTCTCCATGTTTCTTATTTGGATAAATTGTAAAGGAAGCAAAGAGAGTTCTAGCTCTTTCTGTCTCACCTGTTTATGAATTTGACTCATTTTCTACTCTGGAAAGGAAGGAAGGAAAGAAGGAAGGAAGGAAGGAAGGAAGGAAGGAAGGAAGGAAGGAAGGAAGGAAGGAAGGAAGGAAGGAAGGAAGGAAGGAAGGAAGGAAGGAAGGAAGGAAGGAAGGAAGGAAGGAAGGAAGGAAGGAAGGAAGGAAGGAAGAAGGAAGGAATTTGTGGTGAGTAGATAGTTGGAAGAAAATTTGAGAAAGAATAAGCTTTTTCCTTCACTGTTCACAAATAAAGATTTTTTTTCCAGAGCTTGAAGTGGGCAGCAGAATCCAAGGTTGTGAAAATCCTTCCTGGCTATCTTCTATCTCCTATCCTACCCTCCTTTCTCCTGATGCCACAAGTAATAGGTTTATGACCCACAATACAAACTTTTGCTTGACAGCATGCAAAATATAGTCCCAGAATCCATGCCTGTTTTGGTGGTGTTGGCACCATTGCAAAGACTGCCTTCTCTTTTTCTGAGGACCAATACACAGAAAACACCATGCATGGTGAAGTCACATAGACAGGTTGGGGCTGATAAGCTTCCAGCTCTTCCTCCTGTCCAGCGCACTCATCTCGAGGAAATCCCCAACTCTTGAGAGGTAAGACCTCTGCTCGGACCCCTATGGGAATCTCTGATGGGCTCCCCACCCCATGCCTTCCATACACCTCCTCCATTTCCTCCATCAGCCAGAACGGGTGAAAATGACACTTGGAGTTCCACCTTCCCTGGCACGTTGCATGAGGAAATGACTGGAAACCTGACAGTCTATCACTAGCAGGGAGTGACAACTTAAAAAAAAAAAAAATCCGGTTCCGAGTGTAAGTTTAAAAATGTAACTAAAAGCCTTCATCAAAGTTTAAAGAGCTTCTTGCGCTTTTAGCATTTGCTTATTCTGATTTATTGACAGTGACACACCTCGGAACAGTCGTCTCTGCTGAGGCAGTGAAGTAATGGACTTTAGGGGGAGAGAGGAAAAAAAAAGAGAGAGGGGGAAAAAGGGAAAAAACGGAGAAGGTGCAGCTCAGGGAAGAGAGGCCGCTGATTACAGCCCACTAATTTGTTATGCACTCCAGCAAATCAGCGGTGATTCATATGACAAATAAGGAGAAAAAATTAACAGCTGTCATGTTGTGATGTGTTAATTTCCTGACAGTCTCTGCACTGAAGCCAATTACTGATTTAAGGGCAGGGAGAGAGAGCCCTGTTCAAGCTTCTAATTAGGCTTCTTCAAGACTAAAAGGATAAAAGCAAAAATAAGAGCAAGAGAATGAGGCAGGTAGCTGGGCTCCACCAAGCTCACATGCTTTTAAAGCCCTGTTAAAGAGGTTTAAGCTTAAGTGTGTTTAAGATAAGAATTTAGAAACATTTATTCACTTTTATCCCTGACCTGGTGGTTTAGGCTTTTGTGGAGTAATTGGGAGTCAAGCAAGGCCCCGGGCTCTTGTTACCCTCTTTCTGCACAAGTCCAGCCTCTCCGATGTAATCTACTAATAATACCTTTGTTTAGTCATGTCAACAACCATTCATCACCACGGTAGACAAAGGGCGATGGGTGTTCTACCGGCTTCCTGCCCAGGGGATCAGGCAGAGCACGTGATCTGAGGAGCTGCCTCCATTGTGCTTTTGGCATGGCCTGTTGGCATAGTTCTGTTGGCACTGGCCCCAAGAGAGGGCCTGGGGTGAGGATTTCTAGGATCTGGGTATTAGGATGTCAAGGTGATCTCCACAAATACCTCTAGGAAGTGCAACTGGGCAACATATTGGCTTGCTTTGATGCCTTCACACTCGTTACCATATTTGTCATTTCCTCTGACCCAAAGATTCTAAAATGGGAACAGATACATCCTTCAGGGGAAGAACCTGAAAGCTTCTTGCAGAAAGATTTAAGCAGTGTGGAAAACACAGAAGGTTTCAGCACATGCTCTCTATAGCAGACAACTTCACTATGAATCAATCGTTATGAAGCCCCATGAGGAAAATGGGTTGTGGCATATCTATGACAGCCTACACTAGTAACTCTCTTGTTACTTATACCCTTAACTTTTCCCCTATGTTTTTTTTAAAGTCTTAAAAATTAAAAGTATTTATTTTTAGAACTCAGAAACCATTTGCCTACCTCATAGATCAATTGCACGTGGTACCTCTCCTCAAGATTACACTAGAAATGCCTCACCCTAAGATCAAAGTTTTATTGTTTAAAGGTTATTATTTATTTTATAAGTGGGAAACATACAGTAAGATTCTTTACTCTACAATATCCCCAATAGTTACTGTGCCTATGCAGGGGGAAAAAGAAAAGGAAAAACAATCATTTTTCCACATGTTTATTTATCGATTGATCGATTTTTTTTGACGTCTTTATTTTGGTGTGGAGATTAAGGTTGATGTCTCCAATATTATTTTATTTTATTTTGTCTTGTCTTTCTCTTTGTTTTTGCACTCGAGCATGATTTGATTACAGAACCAAGACTATTGTATGGTGCCTGTCTTTATTGCTGTAGTGCTCACTGGTTATTTAATTCGATATTTCTTTCTGTATTGTTGTGGTGTTTCAATTACCTTTTTCACATCCTCTCTCAAACTGAGGTTGAGGGACTGCACCCATTTTCAGCGTATTTGACTTTTGACTTCTTTTTTTCCTTTTATTTTGTACCCCAATCTATTGCTTTTCTTTCCTTCAAACAAAACCACGTACCTCAATTTATCTAGCTCTGCCTCTAAATAGAGGGGAAACAAGGGAGGGTTCCAGGACCAAACAGATATGTGATCACTAACACTAAGCCAGACAAAGAGGGGTCCACCTACTCTAGCAGCCCAGGGGGTGATGGTGGGGTATATGGGTTGTAGAAAGGGAACTGGAATGAGGGGAGGACATATTTGGTGATGGGTGTTCCCCTGATTCAATGTTAATATGTACCTAAAATACTACTGTGAAAGATATGTAAGCCATTATGGAAAAAAAATTGTATTTTTAATCAGAAACTTTCTTTGACTTACATGTATTATTATTATATCAATTATATTATATGTTATGTTATGTTATATTATGTTATGTTAGTTTATCTCATTATGTTAATCAATTTTCTCTTGAATAAATTCTTACAATAAAAAGAAAAGAAAAGAAAGATTCTTTAGTTTGACTATGGCAGGAAAGAAAGAAAGAAAGAAAGAAAGAAAGAAAGAAAGAAAGAAAGAAAAAAAGAAAGAAAGAAAGAGAGAGAGAGAGAGAGAGAGAGAGAGAGAGAGAAAGAAAGAAAGAAAGAAAGAAAGAAAGAAAGAAAGAAAGAAAGAAAGAAAGAAAGAAAGAAAGAAAGAAAGAAAGAAAGAAAGAAAGAAAGAAAGAAAGAAAGAAAGAAAGAAAGAAAGAAAGAAAGAAAGAAAGAAAGAAAGAAAGAAAGAAAGAAAGAAAGAAAGAAAGAAAGAAAGAAAGAAAGAAAGAAAGAAAGAAAGAAAAAGAGAAGTAGGGATAGAGGAAGAAAGAAAGGAGGGGTGGAAGAAGAAGAGAAAGTGGCCCAGAACTGAGTTTCTTGACTCACAAATTATTGGTTATAGATTGTTAGTTTTTTTTAATAAAGAAATCAAATAACATCCAATTAGGAAAGGAAAATGAACACTGGTGAAGAGGTTGATATTGGAACACTGTACACTTGAAACCAAATTATGAGTAACTTTGTTAATTTCATGGTAACTATATAAAAATAAAATTAAAATAAGTAAATAAATATAATAATAAAAGAAAAACTTAGAATATACAAGTGGAACTTGAAGATAACTTGAAAAGTGGAGTTTAGAAAATTGGTTAGTCACATGCAAACAAATTTAAAATTGGCACATTTCCTCAGAAAAGTGAACTTAAGATGGATTAAAAACTTAGGTGTCGGCCGGGGAGTGCCTTGGGGAAAGTGACCTGGGACAACCCGCCAATGCCTCGATTTACCTCGTGGACCCTGGAGAAGACCCCCCCTTCTTCACAGGAGCCCCTTTTCCTGGGCGCCACAGGATTGGCCACAGCCGGTCGAGCTGCACCTGGTTTAAGATTGAAGGCATCTTGTCTTATTCAATATGAAGTTGTTCTGATAAAGGGAGAGACGTGGCAAAAGCTGGCTCCCTGTGTGTGACACCAGGCGGGGAAAATCCGCGAAAGTACACCGGCCCAGTGGGGCTCAGCTGTGAAAGACTGTGAGTGTGACCTGTCTATGTCTGTCTACTGTCCTCTTGCCTGAAACTCTTGCGAGTGGGGCAAAAAGAGCCTCCAGAAACCTCGCTCGCCCAGACGCCATTTTCAGGGAGGGACTTCAGAGCATAAAAACCGGCTAACCTTTGCAAAAGCTGGCTCCCTGTGTGTGACACCAGGCGGGGAAAATCCGCGAAAGTACACCGGCCCAGTGGGGCTCAGCTGTGAAAGACTGTGAGTGTGACCTGTCTATGTCTGTCTACTGTCCTCTTGCCTGAAACTCTTGCGAGTGGGGCAAAAAGAGCCTCCAGAAACCTCGCTCGCCCAGACGCCATTTTCAGGGAGGGACTTCAGAGCATAAAAACCGGCTAACCTTTGCAAAAGCTGGCTCCCTGTGTGTGACACCAGGCGGGGAAAATCCGCGAAAGTACACCGGCCCAGTGGGGCTCAGCTGTGAAAGACTGTGAGTGTGACCTGTCTATGTCTGTCTACTGTCCTCTTGCGTGAAACTCTTGCGAGTGGGGCAAAAAGAGCCTCCAGAAACCTCGCTCGCCCAGACGCCATTTTCAGGGAGGGACTTCAGAGCATAAAAACCGGCTAACCTTTGCAAAAGCTGGCTCCCTGTGTGTGACACCAGGCGGGGAAAATCCGCGAAAGTACACCGGCCCAGTGGGGCTCAGCTGTGAAAGACTGTGAGTGTGACCTGTCTATGTCTGTCTACTGTCCTCTTGCGTGAAACTCTTGCGAGTGGGGCAAAAAGAGGCTCCAGAAACCTCGCTCGCCCAGACGCCATTTTCAGGGAGGGACTTCAGAGCATAAAAACCGGCTAACCTTTGCAAAAGCTGGCTCCCTGTGTGTGACACCAGGCGGGGAAAATCCGCGAAAGTACACTGGCCCAGTGGGGCTCAGCTGTGAAAGACTGTGAGTGTGACCTGTCTATGTCTGTCTACTGTCCTCTTGCGTGAAACTCTTGCGAGTGGGGCAAAAAGAGCCTCCAGAAACCTCGCTCGCCCAGACGCCATTTTCAGGGAGGGACTTCAGAGCATAAAAACTGGCTAACCTTTGCAAAAGCTGGCTCCCTGTGTGTGACACCAGGCGGGGAAAATCCGCGAAAGTACACTGGCCCAGTGGGGCTCAGCTGTGAAAGACTGTGAGTGTGACCTGTCTATGTCTGTCTACTGTCCTCTTGCGTGAAACTCTTGCGAGTGGGGCAAAAAGAGCCTCCAGAAACCTCGCTCGCCCAGACGCCATTTTCAGGGAGGGACTTCAGAGCATAAAAACCGGCTAACCTTTGCAAAAGCTGGCTCCCTGTGTGTGACACCAGGCGGGGAAAATCCGCGAAAGTACACCGGCCCAGTGGGGCTCAGCTGTGAAAGACTGTGAGTGTGACCTGTCTATGTCTGTCTACTGCCCTCTTGCGTGAAACTCTTGCGAGTGGGGCAAAAAGAGGCTCAGAGAAGCACGGCCGCTCCGCTTCGCTACGCGGCCGTGCACTCTTTCTAAGGAAAGAACACCATTGCATCAAGAAGGAAAAATCACACTAAGAACGGCGCTATATCACAGAAGCAAACATTTCTCTCTGGACTGTCTTCTCTGTTGCATGCTCGGGCCTAAGATTTGACCCAGTGTGAGGCTTCATCCACGGAGGACTCCCCTCCCTTAGAGGCAAGTCAGCCCATCCAGAAAGGGAGGAGCCAGAGGAGTGTGCTGCCTACATCATATAGACAATGAATACCACCACAACACGTAGAAAAACCCACAATACAAGTGCGACAATGGGGAAACAACGCAGGCCAGCATCAGACATAGAGAATGAAGATGACAATTCTGAGGACCAGATAATGACTGAACAACTAATCAACCTCTCAGATAAGGACTTTAGACTAGCAATATGGAAGGTGCTCAACAGACTCCAAGAAACCATGGATCGAGTTGAACAGAACACTAATAAGAACCAAGAAAATATGAAGGCAGAAATGACAAAACTCCAAACTGAAATAACATGTCAACTAACAGGACTGAAAAAGTCAGTAAACGAAGTGAATGACAAAATGGATAAGCTCTGGGACAGGGTATCAGAAGCTGAGAATAGACTTGGTGCTGTGGAAGATGAGATACATAACAATTCCATACAGCAGGAGAGAATGGACAAAAAACTTAAAGCAAATGAGCAGACAATGGAAAAATTAGTCAAAGAATGGGAACAGACAAAAATAGAAGTCTATGATAAGATCAACAGAAACAACTTAAGAATCATTGGAGTCCCAGAGACCCAGGAAGAAAATTTCCAGGAAGAATCAATGGTCAAGAACATCATTAAAGAGAAACTTCCAGAGCTAAAGAATATATGTGATCAAATCCTGCATGCCCGAAGAGTACCAACCAAAAGAGACCCCAGAAAAACCACCCCAAGACACATCCTAGTCACAATGACAAATCCCACAGATAGAGACAGAATTCTGAAAACAGCAAGATCAAAAGGGGAAATCATGTTCAAGCAAGCTTCCCTGAGATTTACAGCAGACCTGTCACCAGAAACGCTCAATGCCAGAAAGCAGTGGTGGGATATTGTGACAAGACTGAATGAAATGAATGCTTCACCCAGAATACTATACCCAGCAAAACTCACTTTCCGGTTTGATGGAAGAATACATGGTTTCACAGACAAAAAACAGCTCAGAAACTTCACAGACACAAAACCAGTCTTAAGAGAAAAACTGAAAGACCTAATCTAAGACAAGACTACCCAAAAGACACACCAAATTTTGAAATAAAGATGGCGTTAAATCCCAGGACAATTCTTTCTCTCAATGTCAATGGACTAAATGCACCAGTTAAGAGACACAGAGTGGCTAAATGGATCAAAAAACTCAATCCAACCTTCTGCTGCCTACAAGAAACGCACCTGAATAGTCAGAACAAACATAGACTCAAAATAAAAGGCTGGAGAAAAGTTATCCAAGCAAACAACACCCATAAAAAAGCTGGAGTGGCCATACTAATATCAGATAATGCAAACTTTATACTCAGGAAGGTTGTAAGGGACAAAGACGGACATTTTATATTAATCAAGGGGTACGTAGAGCAGGAAGAATTCACTCTCCTAAACATATATGCACCGAATGAGGGGCCAGCAAAATATTTAATACAACTGTTGACAAATCTGAAAAATAATATCAACAACAACACAATAATTGTGGGGGACCTTAACACGGCTTTGTCAACACTGGACAGGTCAACCAGACTGAAACCCAACAAGAATATACTAGACCTGAGGAGAGAAATGGAAGAAAGAGGCCTAGTGGATATATATAGGACACTCCATCCCCAGAAACCTGGATACACATTCTTCTCCAATGTACATGGGACATTCTCCAGGATAGACTACATGCTGGCACATAAAACATACCTCCATAAGATAAAGAGGATAGAAATTTTGCAGGCTACCTTCGCTGACCACAAGGCTCTGAAATTATTTGTGAACTCCAAAGGGACTCAGAAGAAACACTTTAACACCTGGAAGTTAAACAGCCTCATGCTCAATAACCAGTGGGTCCGAGATGAAATCAAGGAGGAAATCAAAAGGTTCCTGGAAACAAATGACAATAAAGACACAAACTCTCAGAACTTATGGGACACAGCAAAAGCAGTACTGAGAGGAAAATTTATAGCTTTGCAAGCACACATCAGGAAGGAAGAAGGAGCTTACCTGAGTAGCTTAATGACACAGCTAATAGAACTAGAAAATGCTCAACAAAAGGACCCAAGAATAGGAAGACAGAAGGAAATAACAAAGCTGAGAGCAGAAATCAACGAAGTGGAAACTCAAAAAACAATCCGAAAGATCAACGAAAGCAGAAGTTGGTTCTTTGAAAAAATAAACAAGATTGATAGACCACTGGCAAACCTAACAAAGAAAGAGAGAGAGAGAAACTTGATAACTCGTATCAGGAATGAAAAAGGAGAGATCACTACTGATATGACAGAGATTCAAAGGGTAATCAGAAACTACTTTGAAAAACTCTACGCCACTAAAAATGAGAACCTGGAAGAAATGGATAAATTCTTGGACTCTTATAATCTTCCACGGTTGAAGGAAGAGGATGTAGCATATCTAAACACCCCCATCACCATTGATGAAATTAAAACAGTAATCAAATGTCTGCCGAAAAACAAAAGCCCAGGTCCAGATGGATTCACTAATGAATTCTATCAAACTTTCCAAGAGGAACTACTGCCAATCTTGGCAAGACTCTTTCATGAAATTGAACAAACAGAAACACTTCCAAATAGCTTTTATGAAGCCAACATCACCTTGATACCTAAACCAGACAGAGACGCTACCAAAAAAGAAAATTACAGACCAATATCACTGATGAATGCAGATGCAAAGATCCTCAACAAAATCCTGGCAAATAGGATTCAATGCCTCGTTAAGAAGATCATCCACTACGATCAAGTAGGTTTCATCCCAGGAATGCAAGGCTGGTTTAACATCCATAAATCTATCAACATAATACACAACATCAATAACAAGAAAAATAAAAACCACATGATCATATCAATAGATGCAGAGAAAGCATTTGATAAGGTCCAACACCCATTCTTGATCAAAACTCTCAGCAAGATGGGAATGGAGGGAACCTTTCTCAATATAGTGAAGGCCATCTACCACAAGCCAGTGGCAAATATTATCCTCAATGGAGAAAAACTGAAAGCCTTCCCTCTAAATTCTGGCACAAGACAAGGCTGTCCTCTCTCACCACTCCTATTCAACATAGCACTGGAAGTACTTGCTATAGCGATTAGGCAAGAAAAGGATATCAAGGGAATCCAGATAGGAAAGGAAGAAGTCAAGCTCTCACTGTTTGCAGATGACATGATACTCTACTTAGAAAACCCTAAAGACTCTATCAAAAAGCTTCTAGAAACAATAGACTCATATAGCAAGGTGGCAGGCTACAAAATTAACACACAAAAATCAATGGCCTTTCTATATACCAATAGTAATAAGGATGAAATGGACATTAAGAAAACAACCCCATTCACAATAGTACCACACAAACTCAAATATCTTGGAATCAACTTGACTAAATATGTGAAGGACCTATACAAAGAAAACTATAAAACTCTGCTCCAAGAAATAAGAGAGGACACATGGAAATGGAAACACATACCCTGCTCATGGATTGGCAGGATTAACATCATCAAAATGGCAATACTCCCCAAGGCATTATACAGATTTAATGCCATCCCTCTAAAGATACCCATGACATTCTTCAAAGAAGTGGATCAGACACTTTTGAAATTCATTTGGAACAATAAACACCCTCGAATAGCTAAAGCAATCATTGGGAAAAAGAATATGGGAGGAATTACTTTTCCCAACTTTAAACTGTACTACAAAGCAACAGTTATCAAAACAGCATGGTATTGGAATAAGGATAGGTCCTCAGATCAGTGGAATAGGCTTGAATACTCAGAAAATGTTCCCCAGAGATACAACCATCTAATTTTTGATAAAGGAGCAGGAAATCCTAAATGGAGCAGGGAAAGCCTCTTCAACAAGTGGTGTTGGCACAATTGGATAGCCACTTGCAAAAAATTAAACTTAGACCCCCAGCTAACATCATGTACAAAGGTAAAATCCAAATGGATTAAAGACCTCGATATCAGCCCCAAAACCATAAGATATATAGAACAGCACATAGGCAAAACACTACAGGACATTACAGGCATCTTCAAGGAGGAAACTGCACTCTCCAAGCAAGTGAAAGCAGAGATTAACAGATGGGAATATATTAAGCTGAGAAGCTTCTGCACCTCAAAGGAAATAGTGCCCAGGATACAAGAGCCACCCACTGAGTGGGAGAAACTATTCACCCAATACCCATCAGATAAGGGGCTAATCTCCAAAATATACAAGGCACTGACAGAACTTTACAAGAAAAAAACATCTAACCCCATCAAAAAATGGGGAGAAGAAATGAACAGACACTTTGACAAAGAAGAAATACAAATGGCCAAAAGACACATGAAAAAATGTTCCACATCACTAATCATCAGGGAGATGCAAATCAAAACAACGATGAGATACCACCTCACACCCCAGAGAATGGCACACATCACAAAGAATGAGAATAAACAGTGTTGGCGGGGATGTGGAGAGAAAGGAACTCTTATCCACTGCTGGTGGGAATGCTGTCTAGTTCAACCTTTATGGAAAGCGATATGGAGATTCCTCCAAAAACTGGAAATCGAGCTCCCATACGATCCAGCTATACCACTCCTAGGAATATACCCTAGGAACACAAAAATACAATACAAAAACCCCTTCCTTACACCTATATTCATTGCAGCACTATTTACCATAGCAAGACTCTGGAAACAACCAAGATGCCCTTTAACAGACGAATGGCTAAAGAAACTGTGGTACATATACACAATGGAATATTATGCAGCTGTCAGGAGAGATGAAGTCATGAAATTTTCCTATACATGGATGTACATGGAATCTATTATGCTGAGTGAAATAAGTCAGAGAGAGAGAGAAAAACGCAGAATGGTCTCACTCATCTATGGGTTTTAAGAAAAATGAAAGACACCCTTGTAATAATAATTTTCAGACACAAAAGAGAAAAGAGCTGGAAGTTCCAGCTCACCTCAGGAAGCTCACCACAAAGAGTGATGAGTTTAGTTAGAGAAATAACTACATTTTGAACTGTCCTAATATTGAGAATGTATGAGGGAAATGTTGAGCCTGTTTAGGGTACAGGCGGGGGTTGGGTGGGGAGGAGGGAGATTTGGGACTTGGGTGATGGGAATGTTGCACTGGTGATGGGTGGTGTTCCTTTTATGACTGAAACCCAAACACAATCATGTATGTAATCAAGGTGTTTAAATAAAAAAAAATTAAAAAAAAAAAAAAACTTAGGTGTCAGATCTAAATTAATAAAAAAAACACTGAGACTGAGGAAAGTATGGCAAACTCTTCATGGGGTTTGGCTTCAATGGTGTCTTCAATGATTTGACTGCACTGCCAAGGGAAAAAATTAACAAGAAACAAACAAACAAACAACAACAAATTGAAAATAGAATGAGTATACGGTGGGTAGGGTATTTATCTTGTATTTGCCTTACAGCCAATCCAATTTCAATCTGTCACTACATAAGAATCCTTGTGCTTTTCCAGAGTGCAAAGTAAGTCCTGAGCACCTTTAGGTGAGGCCTAAATGTGGCCAAAAACAAAGTACAAAACAAACAAACAAACAAACAAAAACCAAACTGAGATATGTAAAACTAAAACGTTTATTAAATATTTAGAAATATCTGTAAAAATCTTTTATAGGCCTTCTCCCTAGCTTGGGTGGGGGGGGGGAGGTAATGCTGGGAGGCTTGGCAGGCCCCTAGCCATCCTTCTTTTTCTCCCCTAGACTCCAGGCCTTTCCTAGGTGCCAGCCCAGACAGTCAAAAGGTGGGTACCAGGTGGACTCTATAGGGGTTCTCAGGCTTTCCCCCCTTCTCCCTACATTATGGGAGAAGGGCACAGGGAGGAGGGCAGGCAGATGTGTGACTTCCGGTTCCCCTTTTGGTTCTGGAGGCTAGCTCTTGCCAGGTATGGGGTTTGGGAGTCCCCAGGTCAAAGGCTTTCTCCCTAGCTTGGTTCTTAGGGGGTGCTGGAAGGCTTGGCAGGCCCCCAGCCATAAAAGAAAATAAATTATTTAAAAATAATTTTGCAGGCCTGGAGAGATAGCACAGCCACGTTTGCCTTGCAAGCAGCCGATCCAGGACCAAAGGTGGTTGGTTCAAATCCCGGTGTCCCATATGGTCCCCCGTGCCTGCCAGGAGCTATTTCTGAGCAGACAGCCAGAAGTAACCCCTGAGCACCGCCGGGTGTGACTCAAAAACTAAAAAAAAAAAAAATTAATAATTTTGCAAAGCAGGACAGGAGAAATAGCATGGAGGTATGGCATGTGCCTTGCATGCAGAAGGATGGTGATTCAAATCTCGGCATCCCATATAGTCCCCCAAGCCTACCAGAAGCAATTTCTGAGCATAGAGCCAGGAGTAATCCCTGCGTGCTGCCTGGTATGACCCAAAAACCAAAAAAAAAAAAATTTTTTTTTGTAAAGCAGGGGTAGGGCATTTGCCTTGAAAGTGGCCAACCCATGCCGATTCCTGGCATCCCATATGGTCCCCCAAGCCTGCCAAGAATGATTTCTGAGTTCAGAACCAGGAGTAACCCTGAGCACTGCTGGGTGTGGCCCCAAAATAAAAATATTATAAAACATAAACATAACATGAGAGAAATTATTCACATGCCTTATACATCTGACAAAGGGCTAATATTCAAGATCTACAGAGCATTCACAAAACTGAACAATGAAACACAGAACAAACAACTCCACCAAAAAATAAGGATAAATGCTAAACAGATACCTTTACACAGAAGACATACATATGGGCAACAGACACGTGAAAAACATACTCATTATCACTGGTTATCATTGAAATGCAAATCAAAATGACAAACAGATATCACCTTAACCCATAAGAATGACATTTATCATAAATACCAGAAATAACAAGAACTTGTGGGAAAGTGGGGGAAAATCAACCCTATTCACTGTTGGTAGAAATGTAAGCTAGTTCAGCTCCTAAGGAATTTTTCAAAACATTAAAAATAGAATTATTATATATGCTCCAGTAATTCCACTTTTAGAACTTTAACCAAAGGACTGGTTAAAAGATACACACACAGAGACACACACACAGACACACACACACACACACACACACACACACACACACACACTATGTTCTTAGGAACTATTTTCAGTAGCCAAGACCTCAAAAAAAAGTACACAATGAGAGGTGAATAGATAAATAAGTTGTGATCTATATAAGCCATGGAAACAGTACTCAGGCATACAAAAGATGAAATCTTGCATTTTACAACAACTTGAAGAGAACTGGAGAGTGTCATGCCAAGTTAGACAAATACCAAATAATCTCACTCATAAGTGATATATAAAGAGTCAAAGCAAGAGAACAAAGGAATAAAAAATGTCTAATGAAAACAAACTCTTACAAAAAAGAAATACAAATGGCTAAAAGGCACATGAAAAATGCTCCACAATTCAATGGTCCTCAAACTACGGCCTGTGGGCCACATACTGTATTTATTCCCATTTTGTTTCTTCACTTCTAAATAAGATATATGCAGTGTGCATAGAAATTTGTTCATAATTTTTGTTTTTACTATAATCTGGCCCTCCAACAGTCTGAGGGACAGTGAACTGGACCCCTGTTTAAAAAGTTTGAGGACCTCTGCTCCACATCACTAATCATCAGGGAGATGCAAATCAAAACAACTATGAGGTACCATTTCATGCCACAGAGATTGGCACACATCACAAAGAATGAGAATAAGCAGTGCTGCGGGGATGTGGAGAGAAAGGAACACTTATTCACTGCTGGCGGGAATGCCATCTAGTCTAATTTTTGTGGAAAGCAACATGGAGATTTCTCCAAAAGCTGGAAGTTGAGCTCCCATACGATCCAGCTATACCACTCCTAGGGATATATCCTAGGAACACAAAAATACAATACAAAAATCCCTTCCTCACACCTATATTTATTGCAGTGTTGATTACAATAGCCAGACTCTGGAAACAGCCTAGATGCCCCTCAATAGATGAATGGCTAAAGAAACTATGGTATATATATACAATAGAATATTATGCAGCTGTCAGAGAGATGAAGTCATGAAATTTTCCTATACATGGATGTATATGGAATCTATTATGCTGAGTGAAATAAGTCAGAGGGAGAGAGATAAACACAGAATGGTCTCACTCATCTATGGGTTTTGAGAAAAATGAAAAACATTTGTGTAATGATTCTCAGAGACAAAATAGAGGAGGACTGGAGGGTCCAGCTCCCGACATGAAGTTCACCACAGAGATTGTTGAGTGCAGTCACAGAAATAATTACTAATAATAAATAATAGAGAAATATCATAACAAAATGTGACTGAATGAGGGAAGTAGAAAGCCTGTCTAGAGTACAGGCCGGTGTGGGGTGGGGAGGAGGGACACTTGGGATATTGGTGATGGGAATGTTGCAATGTTGCACTGGTGAAGGTTTATACATATATATATATGTATATATATAGAGTCTAAAAGTTTGTTTTCTTAATATATATATACATGTATATGTATCATATACATATACATGTATATATATATTAAGAAAACAAACTTTTAGACTCTGACAATAGAATTGCCTTTACTCAGATATGGCAGGACTGGGGATTTATAGTGCTTCTGAATGGAAAGAATTCTAGGAACAGTAGTGGAGGGATATTGGTAGTTTGATAGTAAAATTTTACCCCTAAACATATCACTTTTTGAGATATGCTATTGATGAACTAAGATTTGAACCAGGAGACTCAAAATCACTGCCTTTAATTCTTGACTTCTTTTGCATGAATACATTTTAGGGGAATTCTACTCTTTAAATGAACATTCTCAAGTTCAAATTTTGGGGAAGAGAGGGAACCAGTTTTCTCCATTATCCCCAAAGTCCTGAGCATTCTAGTTAACAGGTTGAGTAACTTTGTTTAGGATCAGACTATGCTTAGACACAGATCTCGGAAGCTGACATATAGAAGATCTGTGTTCAATCCTCAGCACCTCATGGTCCTCTGACTTCCACTGGGAGCAACTTCTGTACACAGAGCCACTAGAAGCTTCCAAATACTTTTCCCCTCAAAAGAACCACACTCTCCAAAGGAAGACTGAAGACTAAAGAAAATCAAGACTGCTGCAGAGTCAACAAGTGGACACGAAATAAAGCCTTTGCAGGATGCTTCTACAAACTGACTGTACCCAAATTTCCTTGCATTTCCTTTGATGTAGGTAGATTGAAAGAGATGTTAACTAAGTTTCAGGGGAAAAAAATAAGTGAATGGGGGACTGCAAACCATTGCTGCTTCCTTGGGTTCAGCGGCAGAGCAGGGCTGCCTTTCCACAGAGACTTAGCACATGTCTAGGACTCTAACCTGAAGGCATTGCCCTGCTGATATAGCCCTGCTTGGGGACCTGTGAAATCCCAGCTGAGGTCACACAGGCTTGGCGCCCCAGGGGATGCTTGCCTCCTTTGGCCAAATGTCTCAGTCCAGTGTGAGCCCATCATTACTACAATTAAAAAATCATTCATGTGTTGACTGATGGGGGTAAAACAGGTCCCTAGAGCCTTAGCTTCCCACCCCCCATGGCTCCCTCCTTTCAGACGGGTGCTCTGATTAAAAGGCCTCAACAGTTTATTTCATTAGCAGTCACTATAGGTCTTCCTTGAGACAACAAGAATCTTTCGACATTGATTTTGTTGGTGACTGCAATCCTAAACTTGAAGGGATAGCTAAAAGGTAATTCACTGGCTAAGCTTTGCTCAATCCTGACCCATTATCAATTGAGTTGAAATATGTCAACATGGTGAGATATTGAGTGTATTATCTTTTTAGGAGGGTTTGCTGAGTGAATAACGCATATGCATTTACCTATCTAAGTGCTGTCCAGCAGACTTATGATTTATTGATTCACATAGCGCCCTTCATCTACATCAAGATGTTCTCCAAGAGAGAGTCATGTCCCAGAGAAACACCACTGGGACTTGGAAACAAAAGGTCACCTTGTGCCTGGGCAATTTCTGCCTTTCTAACTACATGAACTCTGAGAAGACCTGACCCCAGGTAGGTGACCTTATAGTTATTAGGTTTACTAGGGAAAGGAGATCCTGATATGGGCTAAGCTTCCTAGGATACTGGACAGAGAAGTCAACTAGCTGTTGTCTGAGAGATGGCTTGAGTCTTGGTAGAAACCAAGACGTGGAAAAACCTAGGAGAATTTTGCTTGGACAAGAAACCGTGTAGATCCTGGCTTTGTAGTATTCACATTAACCTGTGAAAATTGAATCCTGGATTGAGTAAGGGTGAGAAAGAAACCTGGAAATCCAGGTTTAGTGGCCAAGGACCCATGGGATTCACTATTCCTCCCCTTTTCCATCAACATAGATACATACTACCTTCCTGTGGTGGTCCCCAACCCCTCTGGCATCTGAAAACATCGTTGATATATCCATTGTGTCCCAAATCCCTGATTCTCTTTCTTCACCCCCTCTGTACTTTTTCCCTATGACATCTGTCTCCATTGTCTTATCTCTACTTTGCTTCCTCTTGCTTTCCTCTTTCTGTAGCTTGAAAAGTCCTATTTTCACCTAGGGTGGATTTTATTTACCACTCAGGTTGCTAGAAAATTGAGGGATGGTGGTCAAGAAGCAGAGCACATCATTTTATAGTCATAGGACAAACAGAGAGGACCACACCTAGGAAGGTCAAGATGTGGACTGGATTACTTTCTGGGCCCAAAAACAATAACCCCCATTCCCTATGCCCAATAGTCAGTAAGGAAGATGTTACCTCCTGGTGGCCTTAGTAGCCACTCTGGGACCCAGACAAAGCCCATGTATAAAGACCATACTCTTTGGCTTTCTCTCTTCTGTTTTCAAGTTATTTTTTTTTCTCCCATCCTCCTTCTTCAAAGCTACTTGTGGAAGTGTCCTAGAGGTTTGCTGTGGCTCTAGGGTAAAGAGGCCGTTACCTTTAGGAGACATAATTCTCTGATATGCTTTGTAGCCTTATCACTCCCATTCTTCCTGCACCATGAGCCTTATCAGCACAGCCCTGGGAAGTGTGTGTTAGTGAAGCAGCCTCAGATGAGAGGTGCTGTGTTGTTACAAAGCTCTCAGATGATGGAGAGGCTGGTGCTGAAAGACACATCAAGATAGCAGGAGCTCTGAGAATGCTCTCTCTAAGATGAAATAGCGAGAAGAGGTCAGACCAAGGCCCTGCAGGAGAAACGCACAGGTACAGGAGAAAAAAACGAAAGAGGAGCCCCCTCTGTTACAGTGAGGTCAGAGCCCTCTCATTTGTATGGTGGCACTTAGAGGAGGTCCTTTTCATTTTCCAAATGTGAAAACTGAGCTTTTGTGGATTTCTGTAAGAAGCTGCCTATTTCCTGGACTTTGAAAAGGAGAAGTTGAAGTCAAGCTTCTTTCT
The DNA here is from genome assembly GCF_024139225.1 of Suncus etruscus. Taxonomy (NCBI): domain Eukaryota; kingdom Metazoa; phylum Chordata; class Mammalia; order Eulipotyphla; family Soricidae; genus Suncus; species Suncus etruscus. Next base: position 77,539,460 of record NC_064861.1, on the reverse strand, counting down.
AAGATGGCCCTATGGCAGTATGGGCATGCAGCCAAGATCCTGAGTTTCCAATGTAAAGCAGGACTCAGTTCTACACTCTCCAGCCCTTTGGGCTCAGAGAAGATCATATTCTTTATAGATACTAAGAAGGACCTTCAAAAGTCAGAAGGAAGGCTTGGGATGAGGGCAGTGCCATGTTTTGGACACTTTAATTTTGGTGTGTCTGGGTGCTAATTGGGAAGGGTAATTAGAAACCTCAATGTGGGGCTGGAGAGATAGCATGGGTGTAAGACATTTGCCTTGCATGCAGAAGGACAGCAGTTCGAATCCTGGCATCCCCTATGGTCCCCTGGGCCTTCCAGAAGTGATTTCTGAGTGTAGATCCAGGACTAACCCTTTTGTGCTGCCAGGTGTGGCCCAAAAACAAAAAAAGAAAAGAAACCACAATGCCAGGCCTTTATGTCCTGAGACCAGAATCCTTCCATCTCACCAGTCCTTTGTGATTTCCCCCAGTGGCAGAGGGTGTATACTTGTTGCCTTTTTTGTTTGGTTTGTTTTGGTTTGGTTTGGGGTCACACCCTGTGGTATTCAAGGATTAGTGTTGGCTTTGCACTCAGGAATTATTTCTGGTGGGCTCATGGGACAATATAAAATGCTGGAGATAGAACCCAGATTGGCCATGTGCAAGGCAAATGCCCTATCCACTGTACTATTTCTCCAGTCCTCTTGCTACCTTTTCCAAGGAGATTCTCACCCTGCAGTAACTGAGAAATCCCCTTAACAAACATTATACAGATTTAATGTGATCCCCTTAAAAATACCCATGACATTCTTCAAAGAAGTGGATCAAACACTTATGAAGTTCATCTGGAACAATAGACACCCTCGAATAGCTAAAGCACTACTAGGTAAAAGGAAAATGGGAGGTATTACTTTCCCCAACTTTAAACTGTACTACAAAGCAATAGTTATCAAAACAGCATGGTATTGGAATAAAGACAGACCCTCAGATCAGTATAATAGGCTTGAGTTCTCAGACAATGTTCCCCAGACATACAATTACCTAATTTTTGAAAAGGAGCAAGAAATTCTAAGTGGAGCAGGGAAAACCTCTTCAACAAATGGTGCTGGCAGAACTGGTTAGTCACTTGCAAAAAAGCGAACATAGACCCCCAGTGTACATAACACCATGTACAAAGGTAAAATCCAAATGGATTAAATATCTTGATATCAGACCTGATACCATAAGGTATATAGAACAACACATCTGTAAAACACTCCATGACATTGAGACGAAAGGCATCTTCAAGGAGGAAACTGCACTTTCCAAACAAGTGGAAGCAGAGATCAACAGATGGGAATACATTAAGCTGAGAAGCTTCTGCACCTCAAAAGAAATAGTGCCCAAGATACAAGAGCCACCCACTGAGTGGAAGAAACTATTCACCCAACACCCATCAGATAAGGGATTAATATCCAAAATATACAGGGCACTGACAGAACTTTACAAGAAAAAAAAATCTAATCTCATCAAAAATGGGGAGAAGAAATGAACAGACACTTTGATAAAAAAGAAATACAAATGGCCAAAAGGCACATGAAAAAATGCTCCTCATCACTAATCATCAGGGAGATGCAAATCAAAACAACAATGAGATACCATCTCACACACAGAGATTGGCATACATCACAAAGAATGAGAACAATCAGTGCTGGAGGGGATGTGGAGAGAAAGGAACTCTTATCCACTGCTGGTGGGAATGCCTTCTAGTCCAACCTCTATGGAAAGTGATATGGAGATTCCTCCAAAATCTGGAAATTGAGCTCCCGTTCGACCCAGCTATACTACTCCTAGGGATATACCTTAAGAACACAAGAATACAACACAAAAACCCCTTCCTCACACCTATATTTATTGCAGCACTATTCACAATAGCCAGGCTCTGGAAACAACCAAGATATCCTTTAACAGACGAATGGCTAAAGAAACTGTGGTACATATACACAATGGAATATTATGCAGCCATCAGGAGAGATAAAGTCATGAAATTTTTCTATACATGGATGTACATGGAATCTCTTATGCTTAGTGAAATAAGTCAGAGGGAGAGAGAGACACAGAATAGTCTCACTTATCTATGGGTTTAAAAAAAATAAAAGTCATTTTTGCAACAATTCTCAGAGACAATGAGAGGAGGGCTGGAACTTCCAGCTCACTTCATGAAGCTCACCACAAAGAGTGGTGAGTGCAGTTATAGAAATAATTACACTGAGAACTACCATAATCATGTGAATGAATGAGGGAACTGGAAAGCCTGTCTGGAGTACAAGTGGGGGTGGTGTGGGATGGAGAAAGATTTGGGACATTGGTGGTGGGAATGTTGCACTGGTGAAGGGGGTGTTCTTTACATGACTAAAACCTAATCATAATCATATATGTAATCAAGATATTTAAATAAAGAAAAAAAAGAAATAAATTCTTAAGTTAGACAGTGTCAACGCAAACCCCACCTTGGGCAACCACTGTAGATAGGAACCACAGTCTCATAAGCATATTAGAGAAAGAATAATCCCCCCAAATAACTGGTTTTAGGATCAAATAATAAATCACCCCGTATATTAGCCACATGCCTAGGGCTCTAAAACCAATGGGGATGCATGCTGGGGTAGGGTGCAAGGCTTGAGCTGCATCTTGACCTCAGGTAGAGAAGGTCAGAACTGTTTCCACAGTCTTATAATGGGTAGAGTTGTCTCCCCCACGCCCCATTCAATAATCCTACAAGATTATATGAGGATGGCAGAAGAGAGTGTAGAAATGGACCTTAAAGACAGGCCAGAGTGGAGGTAGGAGGCCATTACCCCTCATCCAAACCCCCTGGGGAGGGTCCTAGACCCTGTTTTCGTGGTGGGGGTAGGCCAACCTCTGCCAGAATAGAGGGAGCCCTCATCCTGACTTCTCTGAGCTTTCCATATCCAGACCTTCACCCTTAATCAAAGCTCCAGGGTAGCTGGGGGGGAGGGGAAATTACATTTTAATTTAATAGGGAGAATAATTCACGTGCTTATAATGAAATGCGACAAGCAGAACATAACAAGTAAATACACTACAAACTACATTGCAGCCCTCTAAGGTAACAGAAAATAACTAGTTTTAGTTGCTTTTTTTTTTTATCTATTATGAGGAATGTCAAGCATTTGACAACAGAGTATTTAATAAAAAATACTATAATTTGTGTTTAAGCGATAGCAATAGATATTACATTTATTTTATTTCTATCCAAGGAGACAGGTTTGGGATTTCTTAAAGGAATTAGGAAATACAAAGTGAGAGGTATAATGGGCCTGGGAGGAGCGGCTGTGGGCTGGGGTTCCCTGAGGCTTGCCTGCGCGGACCAAGTGGGTGGAGACAAGTTGTTGCAGGCCTGTGACAACCTTAAAGGGAAACTGAGGGAAAGACAAGCACAAATTTCAGAAAAATGCCTCAGGGATGCAAGAGAATATACTGGGCACCTTTGTAGGGGTCTCTGCTAGCTCTAGAAGTCATGTGCTCCCTGGGAAGAGAGCCCCAGGGCTTGCAAGCATCATTAATGAGACCCAGGAGACAGGCTTGGGCTGTAGACTTTGGGAATGGGAAACTTTGTGCCAAACAGTGAAAAGGGTGAAAATCGGTGTAAATGCCCTTTGGAAGGTGAGCAGAAAAATGAGGCAGATATTGGGTTTGTAGAAATCTGTGTGCCAAGTCTGCCTCAAAACACAGAGAGAGGGGAAAAGCAGATTTCTATAGATCTTGAGCAGTCTTTACCAAAGTGGATGATGATTTCCCGGATCACTAGAATCATCCATGGAGGTGGATGTAACCTATGATGTGCTGATAGACATTTTCTGTTTGTTCACTTATAGAGGGTTTCCAGGGATGTTCTGAGCAATGTCTAATATAAGTTCAGAATAAGCTCAGAAACATTAGGAAAGCTTAGAATCAAACATTAACTGTAAAAAATAAAGATGTGTGTACGTGTATGTAAATGTGTACTAATGGTGAGCATTCTACGTTGTGTATGTGGTTGTGTGAGCTATATGCAAACATGTCTGTCATACTAAACAGGGAGGCAGAGAGATAGTACAAGGTAGTTTAGATTCTTGCCTTGAGCACACTTCTGGGGTAGCATCAAAACCAACCAAACAAACCCAACATATCAATGTGGGTATAGACTATGCAATGATCTTCAACCTAGGAATCTCAGGAGAGAGAGAAAAGAACAGGATAGTCAGTGTGGCCCTCAGCTAGGTCCCAGGACAGGGTCCTGAGTGTTTTTCTTTTTCCTTTTTAGTATCTGCTGCAATTGAGGAAAATATTGTTTAATTAAGGGTATTGAAGACTTAGATGCTAATCTATGCTCTGTACTTGGCTATCATTTTCCTCCAAAATCATAAAAGTGAAGTGTACAAAGAAGAGATGTCAGATGGTGTAACTACAGAGATTCTGGGGTTGGGAGAAAGAGGCCTGTATTGTAAAGGATCCTTCAAGATTGGGTATACAGATGGACCAGAGCTCAATCTGGCTTTGACTTCACCAATGTGAATAAGAGTCTGGATTCAGATATTCTCAGGGCTTTCTGCTCTGACTAAGTAAATAGGCTGACAAGTTCTGTGTAGGAGACCAATATAGGCCAATGGAGTATAGCATGAGTTGGACACAGAAGTGAATAGGAAGAGGAAGTGATGGTGGATGGTGAATAGTGGCTTTTAGGGCAAGGCTGTTGTGGTCAATAGTTTATCCAGCCTGATGGGGCAACAGTGAGCCTTTAGGTGTGTTAGCATGACTACCCAAACTGACTGGTCCAGATCAGTCTCAGGCAACTCTGGAAGTTTCTACCCTTCTCAGGATACAGAGCTGCTTGCATCCTGCCCAACTCTACCAGTCAGATCCAGTGAGCAAGCTCTGGGGCAGACATAAGAGAAGCATCCTTTCTGCATAGGAAACCTCTTCATGGCTCACTTTTGTAGCCTGGCAGTGGCCCTGAGCTTCCAGATTTGGATGAGGGCACTGGACTGAGAACTTTCCAGGAGTGGAAGGCACATAAATAAAAAACTAAAAGACCAGCCTCCCTCATTAGGCACCTGTTCTGACTCCTTCCCAGCCACTAACAGCTTCACACTCTCTGGGTCCCTGTTTCCTGGGAAGTGAGGTAAAAATCCTAGGAACACATGAGAGGGCATGAGAGGGCAGATTTGCATCAGTGTGGGGAGATTTAGAAATACTTTGCATAACTGGTGAAGGGGGTGTTCTTTATATAACTGATACCCAACTACAATTATGTCTGTAATCAAGGTGCTTAAATATATTATTAAAAAATTTAAAAAAGAAATACTCTGCATAAAGCACTCACACTAACTATGCACATAGCTGGTATGAACTCCTATAAAGACAATGGGTGATTTGGCTTCTACTTTCACCCCAGAGAAAAGTTCCTAAACAAAGTACAAAGCACTCACCTGGCCTGTTTGTACAGCACTGGCCTCCCCTGAGATGTTTCTGCACATGCTCTGACCGTGTCTGAGTATGCACTCTCTCAACCTACTCCAGTGGCCTTTGCCAGGTGGCTGAGAAAGGACACTGAGGAAGCTGTCCCCTGGCCCTGACTCTGCCCAGTGCCATCTCCAGTTTTGTCCTGTGAATTATTCCTTCTCATCAGCGCCCTCCCAGTGGGCCTGCACCTTAGACAAGGGAGCAAGAGCCACCTTCACAGGAGGTGGCAGTGGTATAAGGTCTGGGATGACGCTAAGTAGGGAGGAGAAAAACACTTCATCCTCTGGTATCTGGAGATATGGAGAGGTGCTAACATAAAGTGGTACCTATCACAGTGCATTGTGACAGCCAGGGCCTCCCTTTTATGGACTGTTTCTCATGTGGCTCAGTTCCTCTCTGGATGCAGTCTTTCTACATGCTTGAGTCAAGCTTCTTCAGTCCCTGATCTAAGATGCTCCAGCAAATGAGTATCCTAGACTTCTCACCAAAATGAAGGCGGAGCTTCTTCTGAGACCCAAACAGACAGCTGTGTCCCCTTTGGGTGCCCTGAGTCTGGGTGGCCACAGAAGAGAACCAAAGATAAAAAAAAATAAGGAGGAGCTTCCAGCTCTCCTCCTCACACTCAATCCCCCTCCCTTCCATCCCGTCTGCCCAGGTATAGCCTGTGGCACAACCAAAGCAATTAATAACCTTGGCACCTGGATGAGAGGCCCTGGCAGGTTTCCCCTATTCTCCATTTGCCTTCTCAGTGCCTGTGAATAAATTAATCCCCTAATACATAATTAACTCGAAGTTGAAAGGTGAAGTCAAACTTAACCAATTTACTGTTCTGGAGCTGGTTTAGTTCGGATCATGTGATTTTAATTCTTTCCGTATGACCAGGTGATGGGGAAGGCGGAAGGGGGAGAGGAAAATGCACAGATTAATTTCATTCCTTAACCTCCCTAATGCGCCTGCTTGCTTGCATCGTGTTGCAGACAGCAGATCATCACATGATTTATGGGACTGACCGCTGCCTGCATCTCTCAGGCTAATGACACACACACTAGAGTCATTGATTTGTATGAGTAGCCCCCACTCTTCATTTATCACAATTTAATGTAAGAGTTTGCAATGCAGAGAAAAAAATCCACATGGGAAACACGGGCCCATAGGCCCAGCCGCCAACCAGTTATGAATCATTTGCTGCCTTTTAATATATAGACTATTCTATTCTGGAAAATGCCCCATAAGGTCATCTTCTTCTCCTGAACATCCCGACAATTAAAGTCCCCGAGAAGCTGTTTTAAGATGCATGACCCAGCAGCACCTTTGTTAGCTCACGCTCTCTTGTAATGCATGCTATCGATTTGCCACTGAACTCTTCGGAACCCTTCATAAGCCATAACCCGGGAAAGTTTCCGAGGGCAGCACTCTACAACCCAAGTGGGGGATGTCTTCAGCTCTGTCATAGGCCAGCCAGGCAGAATGTGGGCACAGAACATGGCCTTTTGCCTGTGGGCAAACCCAGAGGGCTGATGTCCCCTGTGGTCAGACCAACCCATCCAAAGAACAGCACTCAAAGGCAGAGCATTTCAAGCCTGATTGTTTTTTAAATAGTGGTCTGAAGTTAATAACATCGAGGTTCTGGATGGGAACAAAACATGTGAGGAATTACTGTATTGAGGGGGGTTTGATTTTCTTAGCAAGGGGGTCTGCAGTGAGAATGTGTGAATGTAAGTAGGTGAAGTACTTCCTGCATGTCTTTCTGGAGGGGCACATAATTTCAATTTCTAAAAAGAATAACAGGTAGTTTTCATTAAGTATGCACAGGCATATGACATACAAAATGGGAAATGTGTGATTGTTTTTGAGATAAAATGTGGAATGTTTGGAGATCAGTGAATCTCTACTTGTAACCCAACTATCCTAGCACCATAGATGCAGGACGGATGGATCTGAGATCTGATTCTAGAGGAAAGTCTGGAAAGCAGGTAGAAGGGATTGGGGTCACAGGCTGCTGCATTGTGGAAAGCGCTCCCTGAGACCAGATAGCTTGTCTGTGAGGAGGCCAGTGCTCAGCTCCCCATAGAGAGGACCAGGCCCAGTGTGAGCCCATATCCTAATCTTTCAAGACAAGCACAGGATTCTGTATATTTTCATGGAAGTTACACTGTATGATAATATTGTAATAGTTTCAGGTGTCATTGGAAATCAGTGTGGGTATAGGCCACAGTAAATTTACCATTTAAAGTCTAATGGGGCACCTTTAGTTTTAAAGGTCAGAAAGAAAACAGCCCTACTGGACTGCCAGAGGATGTTGGCTGGGGTTGTTGTCCAACCAGGAACACAGGAACTACTTGGTCCCTTATGTAGAAGAGCTTGCAGGGGTGGGGACTCCTGAAAACTGCAGACCCCTTGGGAAGTGCAATCCCAGTGCAGGTAGCAGACAGAGGTGGAAGTTTAGAGTGCTTGGAGTTCAAATTCAGAACCTTAGAGTGGGCTCTGGGTTAGTAATAAAGCAGGAGTCATTATCTAATTATCATTTAAAAAGGAAAAATGGGCCATAGAGATGGACAGCATGTAAGGTACTTTCTTTACATGCAGTAAAATCTGGAGTTGATCCCAGACATTGCATATGGTTTTCTGATAACAAAATCAGGAATAATCCCTGAGCACTGCTTGGTGTCCAAAGTCCTAACAAATTATTTTAAAAATAAAATAAAGTTCAAATTACACTGGGCTGTGATCAATCTTTGAAAGTAATTCTACTTTCAACAACCATTCTGAAATATTACTATGGAATTCTCCATGCCTATCCAGGGCATAACTAGAGTACAGGGGTGCTCGTGTCTGTCATTGGATATAAGCCACAGTGTTAAAGTACTCAGGAGACATAGGTCCCACACTTTGTGGTGACTTGGCAGACAGGGAGTTAAGTTGCTCTTGAAGGAAAAAGAGGAATTTGACTGAGGAGCAGATAGTGAGGGCTGCATGTTCAAAGACTGGAGCCCTCAAACTCTGGTAGGGCAGAGGGCTCTGGTGTGTAGCTGGAGCACAAGCTGATATCTAGTTTAGGAGCCACAATCAGAAAGCAAGACCAGGAAAGAGGAAGAGGTTGGAAGCAATGGAGATGGGTGGCAAGTCAGAAACCACACCTGGGGTGTCAGGAGACACGTGCAGGACAGATGCTAAGGACCTCGGGGACCAGAGGAAGCAGCCACTTCAGTATCTCTATGGATAGACACAGGACTGTACAGATGACACAGGTGGGCATTGGCTCAGGGCCGAGCTGGCCATGCTACTTGCCTGTCCTGCAAATGCAGGTGGGAGCCCACTTTGCCCTGGCCGAAAGGCAGTCTCCAGGCCTTGCCAGTTCTTTGGGCAGCTGTGTGGACTCAGACCAAGAGCAGCTGCAGCCTCTCCTTAAGCCGGTGTTACATTCTATCTCCTCATTTTCTCTTCCTGTCTTGGGAAGACGACACCAGGGACACAGACTCTGAAACTGAGAGCTGGGATTAACTAAGCAGCACTGCTGCTATCAGGCATGGGACACTGTGGATGACTCTGGGGCCATGTTAAAATGGTTTTGAAGGGGATCCCCAAGGAGGAGGACCTGAAGGTCAGATGGCCCAAAAAAGGCAAGCTTAGGTGGGGAGGCCAAGAACCCACAGGAGCTGTGGGGTGAAGCCTCAGTGGCAGCCGGAGAGATGAGGCTGTGAAAAAGCACCTGTTGCCCAGGAGAACCTGTTTCCTTTCCTTCTTGCTCCTGCTGCAGTCCTGGGTGCTCAGTTCATGCTTAAGTAGACATGTGGGGTTTCTTCACTCTGTGCAGATGTGGTTCCATCTGTGAGCCTGGCCTGGAGTAGTCCTTAAAGCCCCTTTGTTCATGTAACAGAGGTAAGGAGGTGAAATGAAAATGTCAGTGAACAGCAAGCTCAAGAGGGCCATTGGTTGCAGAGATGTCACCAAGGAGACCCAGAAAGAATGAGTGCAGGCCCTGCACAGCTCCCCAGATGCCCAATCTCTGTGTACTGCAAGGACTGGCTCCCACCCAGAAACTTCTATTAATGGTGGTGATTGTGACAACAGCAGTGACAACAAACAAAGATAGCACCAGGGACCTTAAGTGATCATGCATAATTGCAGCCTGTGTAGGTCACTGCTCCAACATTTCCTGGTTGGGTTGCACCCTTTAGTCTACATCTCCAAAGGGATCAGAGGAGCCCAGGTTAACCCAGCCATACTTGGTTCTCAATTGTGGACATACTGATTCCTTTCCATCATAAGAGATGCTCAGGAGAGATGGGCCTCTGAATCCTGAGCCCTAGTCTCAGCTTGCTTCCAGGAAACCAAGGATTGTGGAAGTTTGGTGTGCAGCTCTGCCAAACCACTAATTGCTGGAACATGAGGCCCAGGGTTGGGCCTCTCTGTCCTTCCCACCTGCTCCATATCCCGGTGCCCCGGCACAGCAAAGGTATGGGAAGTGCTTTGGGAGGAGCAAATTTCACTGTTATAGAAATAATACCTCTTTGCGGTTGCTTTCAGAACAAGACTGAGCAGCTTGCCGAGTTCCTCCAGGGGAACTAAACTGGCACATGGCCCAAATCCTGAAAACCAAACCAGTAGGTAAAACTTCCTTGAGCTTTCTGGTTCAGCAAAGGCAGTTGTGAAAGGAGGTGCACAGGGAACCTCCATCTCCCTTTTACTGCCACTTCTGGAACCTCCCACTAAATAGTAACCAGAGGTTTATGCATGTAGGGAAGGTCCTTCCCTATGCACGAATCCTGTAGGCTTGGCCCTTGTACAAACTATATATTGTGTATAGGGGAAGGAGAATTCTTGAGGTCCTGACTGATAGAGTCAATCTGCCCTGTATCCTGGGCCTCAGCACCCCACTGGAGCTCTACTCAGATCTCTCTCTCCTCTCTCCTCCTCCCTGGCCAGGGAGGACCAACTGGGAGGAAACAACTTCGTTTCTGGGGACCCTTGCATCCCTCACATTGGGTCTCTTCCTTAGATCTTTACTGCTCAACTAAGGTTATTCTGGAGTCCTGCTGTTAGCATCTTGTTCTCTGCCAAACCAGTGCTTCAAATCTGGCCTGTCTTCTCCCCTGAAAGCAAATACAAATTTAGAGAGACTTTCACTATGGGCTTGATTAAAAATTGGGTTCTGGGTAGGTTTTTAGAGCATTAGTCTCTATTTGTATTAGTTTAGGTGCACCTTCATTTGTTTTCTTTTTGTTGTGTAATTTGGGGCATTCCTGATGGTGTTCAGTGCTTACTCTGTGCTTAGGGATCACTCCTAATAGGCTTTAGGGATTGTATTGGATGCCAAGGATTGAATGTAGGTCAGCTGCATGCAAGGCAAGTGCCCTACCTTCTGTACTATTGCTCTCTTCCTCCTTTCATTTGTTTTCTCTAAGTTAGAAGTTCCCCAAATTATTTGCCTATGACCTTCTTCTTAGTTTTTGGTTTTGAGGCCACACCCAGGAATGCTCAGGTATCACTCTAAGCATCGATAGGAGGACCATATGTGGTTCTGGGGTTTGAACCTGAGTCAGCCACATGCAAAACAAATACTTGTACTATCACTCTTATCTAACTTGTGACCTCATTTTCAGAAAAAAAAATCACTCTAGAAATTTATATTCTTTTTTTTTTTTTTTTGTATTTTTGGGCCACACCTGTTTGATGCTCAGGGGTTACTCCTGGCTAAGAGCTCAGAAATTGCCCCTGGCTTGGGGGGACCATATGGGACACTGGGGGATCAAACCACGGTCCTTCCTTGGCTAGTGCTTGCAAGGCAGACACCTTACCTCTAGCGCCACCTCTCCAGTCCCTAGAATTTTATATTCTTTAAGAAAACAGAGAGCCCCCCCATCCATTGCACTTGAGGCTACTACCATCCCAGAATTGTTCGATTTATCCCTGGGCAGTACCACCCACTTCTGTTTGCACTGTTGTCAGCAGGACTCTAAGACATTTTTTCAATAGGGACTCTCCTATTGTCACTCTTCGTCAGAAAAGCTGATCAGTCTGACCCCAAAGTTCCCACTTTATCTCCCCAGAAGGCAGTTAAGTATACCAGGATGGCACCACGAAAGGGCTGGAAGCAGTAGATGAGGAATCCTCAAGCCACCATTCTTTAGTGGGCTTTCTGCTTGATGTCTGCAGACAGAAGCACCCTCCAACCCAACCCAACATCTGGAGTATTCAGAGGCAACTCTCTTTAGGATCCTGTCCTTATGATTCAAGGATTCAAGGCTGATTTTTATTTAATTTCTTTCTTAGAAAAAAATTAGCTATTCCTCCCAGTGTCAACACAGATGGTATCCCTCTGCTTGGCATCTGCTGGTGTCACTGAGGGTCAGATCCTGGGGAGCAAGCGATGGGGTGTGTGCAGAACTGGGAAATTTCCCAGTTAGCTCTATGCATGTGAAAGCCATTTCAGTGTTTGGTCTCCAAGGGAGGCTATGTCCTTTAGGTTCTCCTGTACCAGGCACCTCATTAGGTTTTATTTTTTCATCTATCACATCTACTTGTCCCATTTTACAGACAATGTTACCATGGAACAGGTAGGTAAGGTGATTTACCTCTGATAAAAAAGAGCAAAGAGTCAGGATAGTTGGACCATGGGCTATCTGTAAACAAGGTGTTTTCCGAATCTAGAACCTTCACATAGAAATTAATTAGAATAACATTTGTAAGAGTATATAATAGCATGTATATATAATATATGTAAATGTATATATTACATGTGTGTAATATATGTAATAGTAATATGGCAACAATAGAAAAAAGAAAGGGTAGCTATATAAACATTTTGTGGTAAGATTCTTTTTTTTATATAATTTTTATTTTGACCAAAGTGGCTTACATATCTTTCACAGTAATATTTTAGGTACATATAAACAATGTATCAGGGGAATTGTCATCACCAAAGTTGTCCTCCCTCAACCCCTGTTCCCATCTTGCATCCCAGATCCCCCACCCTCAACCCCCAGGCTGCTAGTATAAATGGTCCCCTCTGTGTCTTATAAAGTATATTAAGCAGAGTAATATGATTTGACAGTAAACTATCGTAACTTAAAGAAGTATGTGGTAAACAAAAAAAAAAGCACTTAAAAGATGACACCATGGAGAAGACATAGAAATAAAATGGACATAATGGACATATAAAAATAAAATTAACCCAACAGGATATAGAAAAAGGGAAAAAAATAAAAACTGAATCTATGAAACAAAGTATGATACCTGCAATATGTGTAAAAATGATCTAAACCAGTGGTCCTCAAACTATGGCCCGTGGGCCACATATTGTATTTGTATCTGTTTTGTTTCTTCATTGCAAAATAAGACATATGCAGTGTGCATAAGAATTCGTTCATAAGTTTTGTTTTTACTATAGTCAGACCCTCCAATGGTCTGAGGGACAGTGAACTGGCCCCCTGTTTAAAAAGTTTGAGGACCCCTGATTGTAATTAAAAGACAAATGGTGCCATATTGCTTTTAAATAAGCCATATCTATACGGGTAGACATATATAATTAATATCAGTGATGCAGTCTAAATCTGCAGTGCATATAACTGTCATCAAGTATACTTATACAAATCTAGACAGTATGCCCTGCTGCATTTATAGACTATATAGGGATCACCTTTGTATATTCAATTGTAATAAGTTATTTATTTATACAACAACAGGGATAAACCTTAAGTGCATTTTGCCAAATGAAAAAGCCAGACCCAATGCCTACACATTGTATGAGTTAATCTTCAGAAATTATAGATGAGGCAAAGCTATGGAAACAGATGGTATACACACCAAAGGGCAGGATATAGGAATAATAAGAGCCTCACAATAAAGAAATACACAAATACACATTTTGGGTGATATGATATCGGGGTGGTAGATACATGATTAAGTCCTTCTTCAAATATCATAGAAAAGCACACCACAAAGAACAAACATCATCGAGAATAATATTTCTTATATGAAGAAAAGCCCAGGATGTTGAAATTCTATAACAGAATGTAGACCAGTATTAGAATAATAGAACTATATTATACATTGTGTATGATGTTTCACTGATTTAAAGGGGATTGGTTATGGCTAATCACAACAAAAAACAGAACCTAGGAGCAGCATTCAAGTTTGTAGATACGGTTTTTCAGGGGTAAATATTAGCAATTCTGACTATCTAGGTAGGTAATAATTGAACACAGAAATTACTAATTTGCAAATAACGAAGGGAGGTCTTTCACAGTTTCAAAGAAAAAAGTGGCAGATAATCATGGGATGAATGTAAAGATGGGACAAAATTCATAAATTCTATATAATTATATTCAGAGATAGAGACACTTCAGGTAGACCCTGAACAGGGAAGTCTCTTCCAATAAATGTACTCTGAAAAAGAGGAACTAAATAGGAGAAATCTGACCTGAACCAAGTGATCAAAGTTACCCTCAGCAGCAATGTTACCAATGCAGCAACTTGGCAGCGTTTATCCCTAAAATAATGTGATGAAAAGTGTAATTCACCTTCTATAACCCAAGTATCATGAGTATAGTTAGATGAATCCAAGTTGAAAAGTCTTCAAAATGCCTGCCCAGCACTTTAAGTGTTGAAAGACAATGACAAAAGCAAATTATTGCATATCGGAGGAAATGAAAGAGGCATGACAAATAAATTCAAGTGTGGACTTTTGGACTGGATCCTGGAAGAGAAAAGCATATTGGTGAAAAATCTGGGAAGATTCAAATAAAGTCTGTTGTTTAGTTAATAATAATGTACCAATATTAATTTCTGAAATTTGAAAAAAGTACTACAGTTTGCAAGACATTAAAATGAGGAGAATAAAGAATATGCAAAAAATTGGGGGACTTGTTTTACAACTCCTTGTAAACTTAGTCATTCCAACAAAAAATTAATAAAAGTATTACAATTCTATGTTCTATAAATATTAATCTAATAAGATAGCCAAGATATAGATATATCAATATCATAATAAGTAGGAATATAATCAAAGTTAAATGAAGTCAATGCACTTCATAATAAAATTTTGAAATACATTATAACAGAAATGGAAGATGAGAAACAAGAAGCAAAACATCATTTGTTGGGATTTCAGTATCAGCTTCTTCATAAATACATAGGCAAACCAAAAATTTGGTAAGACATTAAAGAGCTGAACATGATCTCAGCTGTTTTTAATTTGCATAACTAGTGAAAGCTATATGTATCTCCTCTTAAATTTGCATTCAATGAGATCACATTTGCAACTTAAAGTTCAATGCTGGTGGGGCTATTTATAATAAGGAAGTAATTAAATGCTACAACTCAAGACTTTCCTCTTTCAGTTAGAGGGTTAACAGTAGTAATCAGTAAAGACAAAAATGATACCCAGACAACACCCTGAAACAATAGAATATATTGTTTATTTTATGTTCATATTGTTGGGTTCTGCCTTATTTTACCTAAATCAAAGTTTATCCCTGGTTTCTTTGTATCTGTTTGTTTACAACTTGGTTTCACCCAAAACAAAGATTGTCTTACTTGTAAACTGGGCTGGGCTTACTGCCCCACCCAGGGGTGATCTCTGTATTCAATAAAAACAGTAGTTATGGCAGGCAACGAGGCTTTAATACTAGATAAAAGACTGCCAGACTACACGTGTTTCACCCTCAGTCTGTTCTGGATTGTTTCTTGTGCGACCCTGATTCAGACTTGTTCACCTGGACATGGAGATACAGTGCATGGGGTGATTTTACATATATGGATTATTCTTCAAGTCAATTTATGTCCTGGGACACAAAATTGGTTTCAATAAATATCAAAGATTTAAGTCACAGAATTGCTTTTATTTTTTTTTTACTCATGGGAACTAAACTAGAAATCAGTTCCAGAAAAATATCTTGAAAATACATAAACATTAAGCAATATGTTTCTAACTAACCTATAGGTCAAGGAATAAAATCCAATAGGAATAAGAAAACAATATGGCCTGAACAATTTATAAAATAAATAAAAAAAAAACTTTAAAAGATATGTTAATATAACAGTTAATTTTAACATAGTTTAAGGGAAATTCATGACACTGCTCACATTTGAAAAGAAGAATGAAAAATTAGTTATTTGATACTGACTTGAAGAAATTTTAAAAAAAAAGTGCAATTGAAACAAAGAAAAAATAAAAGGAATGTAGAAGTTTGGTATTAATAAAATAACAACAGCTATGCTTGTGTCTGCATGGTATAATATAAATATTGCATGTGTGAAACCCTGGGTTCAGACACCCGGTACTGAACCAAAAGTTGTGTGAAAGACAAACAGTTTATGCAATTTATGAAGACAAATTCTGCTATTTAAATGATCTGTAAAACTGATAAGGCTCTAGAGAGATTAAGCAATAAAAAAGAGCTACATATAAATTACTAATTAGAAGTTAAAGAAGGGTTATCACTAACTTGTCTATGGGAATTAAAAGGGCAATAAGAGAATAAATATTATGAATAGCTTATGTCAGTAAATTCAACAATTTACATGAAATTGGCTTATTGAAAAATACAAATTTTCACATTCAAAACTACACAGAAGGAATAGAATACTGGAGATTCTCTTTATATCAAATATTACTTTCATGGGGCTGGAGAAATAATATAAAGCTTAACATGCTTGCTTTGCATGTGGTCAACCCTACTTTGATCCCCAGAAGTCCATATGTTCACATGTTCCCTGCCAGGAATAATATCTGAACACAGGTATATCCTGAGGCACACCCATTTCTGCATCCAGTTTCAGATATCCTTCCTTTCTGTGCTCTCCATTCACTCATAAGCTGAAACCCTTTTTATTGTTGTTGGGTTTTGAAGCCATTGGGACCACACCCAATACTACTCAGCAGGTTACTCCTAACTCTTCATTCAGGAATTACTCCTGTAAGGTTTGGGGAACCATATAGGATGCAGGGCTCAAACCCAGATCTACCTTGTGCAAGGCCAATGCCCTATCCATTGTACTCCAGTCCCTGAAACTCTTCTTTTAAAAAAATATTGAAGTATTATTAATATTTACTTTAATATGGGCTTAAAGCATTACATAGATTCAGGCATACAGCCTATCTGTATGTGCTGCATTATACAACCCCCATCAAAAGTCTGGCTACTATCTTTCACTATACAACCACTACCTTGACCTTAGTTTCTTACTCTTCTTTTTCTTCTGATAACTACTATTCTGTTCTTACTAAGAATCCACTTTTGTTTTGATTGTTCATTTATTTGGTTTATCCTCTACATAAGAGTGAGAGTATGCCTACTTACACAAACAAAAAATTTTCCCAAGGGAACATGCCACAGTTATTGCACTATTTATGAATTCCACATTCATACATTCATTTAACACATATAACAGTGCTAACATTTTTATTTAGTTCCATATTTTTACATATCTCAATGAATATCTGAGGTCTTGGTCCCCAATATTCTATAGGGCCATAGGCATTGCAAGAATTTGAGCTGGCACAGTGCTTTGTAGAAGCACATATATTGTATTAAAGAACTGACTGTGAGGGGTAAAGTGATAGCACAGTGGTAGAGTATTTGCCTTGCATGAGGCTGACTCAGGATGGACCTAGGTTTGATCCTCATCCTCATCATCCCATAGGATTCCCCTGAGCCAGGAGTGATTTCTGAGCACATAGCACACCCTGAGCATCAATGGGAGTGCCCCACCCCAAAGAGAGAGAGAGAGAGAGAGAGAGAGAGAGAGAGAGAGAGAGAGAGAGAGAGAGAGAACTGACTGTGATCATCTCAATATACATAAGAAAATATTTTACAAAACTCATGATCAGAATAGGAATATAGTGAAGCTTCCTTAGTAAGATAACAAACATAAAAATAATCCACTGCTGGCATCAAACTTACTGATAGAAGATGAGTTGCTTCCTCACAAATCAATAAGATGAGGGCATTTCTCACCACATTTACCCAAATATATACTAAAGTTTGATCCAGAGTGATATGTCAGGAAAATAAAAAAAGGTCACACAGATAAAATGATAATCCATGAAGAAAATCTAAAGAGTCTCTAAATTAACAAGTAATTATGTTTATAAAGTAAAAAGTTGTAACTATCATTCATTATAGGAACAGCAATACTAAATTGTTGAGACTAAATAAAACCATGTGTCATATTAAACAGCACGACCTACCAACCATTCTGACTGGAGCAGAAAGACTGGCAGATACAGCTCCTTTTATAGATAATTTTATAGATAATTCGATGAATTATTTCAAGATCCTCAAATTCTTTCAAGATCCTCCATGGCTAACAGATCATCATTCACTGAAGATTCAGATAATGAGTAGAAATTTCTAAAGTGTTTCATTTATATTTTAAGTTACTTTTCCCCCGTTTTACAAAACTGTCACCCCAGAAGAGCTCAGGTACCCACGTTCACACCCATGTGTTGGTACAGGACTGATAACATTGCTCAGATTTAGAGTTCAATGCATTAGCCAAAGGAGTGGGAGACACCGGGGCCCAATCTGTGATGCTGGACCTATGTGTTGCCAGAGATAGAAGAGGGTCTCACATAACCAAGGTCGATTACCCAAGTTATCTTTCTGGGAGTGAGAAGATGTGAGGTGTGTGCTCTACCACTTGAGCCATATCTCAGGCTAAAATACAGTATTCTGCAGCTAAATTTTGTACATTATTTTAGACATAATGCCACTGCACACTCAATAGACTACAATACAATGCAAGCATAGGTGGACCAGGAAACCAACAATCTCGTATGATTCAGTTATGGTAAATTCACTCTGTACTAGAAGTTTAATTCTTAACTCACTTTACCTCTGTAGAGCCCTGCATATAAGTCAAGTGAAGCTCTTCTCAATTTGTTTAAGATATCACTGAATTTCAATCAAATTCCTAAAATTTAATGCAAAGATTAAGCAGTTGAGTCTAGAGCCAGAGCAATAGCACAGTAGTACAGTTTTTGCCTTGCATGTGACTAACCTGGGACCAACCATGGTTCGATTCCCAGCATCCCATATGATCCCCAATTCTGCCAGGAGCAATTTCTGAGCATAGTGCTAGGAGTAACTCCTGACCACCACTGGGTGTGGCCCAACCTCCCCACCCCAAAAAAAGAAGCTCAGTCTAAATTTTTATTTATTTTATATATATTTAATAATTTATTTAAGCACCATGGTTCCAGAAATGTTCATAGTTGGGTTTTATTCATAGAATGCACACTGCCCTGTACCAGTGCAACTTTCCTGACCCCAATATTCCCCATTTCTCTCCCCTTCCAACCCCCTACCTCTCTCTGAGACAGGCATTCTGTATTTTTCTCTCACTATCATTGTCATTGTCGTTGTCCGTGTAATTAATGTTCTAACTACATTCACCACTCTGTCCAAGCTTCATATCAACTCAGCCTTATCTCTATTGTTTTGAATATTACTACCATACTGATTTTTATTTTATCCAATAGCCCACAGATGAGTGAGTCTATTCCATGCCTATCCCTCTCTCTCAGACTCATTTCACTCAGCACAATAATCTCCATGTCCATCCATATATAGACAAATTTCACAACTTTATTTTTCCTAATGGCTGCATAGTGTTCAATTGTGTAGATGTACCACAGTTTCTTTAGCCACTCCTCAGTTGTCAGGCACCTGAGTTGTTTTCAGATTCTGGCAATTGTAAGTCGTGCTTCAATGAACAAATTTTATTTGAAAATAAAAGTCTTATTAAAGTACAAATGGCCGAGGAAAAACAAAAGGTTAGAGAACTTAAACTACCACATTTTAAAACTGATTATAATCCAAAGTAATCATAACAATATGGTATTGGTGTAAACATAGATCATCCTCAAACTGGAACAGAAAGTTTAGATAGCCATTGATATATGCCAAAACATATATATGTAGAAAATGTAAACCTCATCTCTTTACCTTACACTATACACACAGATGAAATTCTTCTTGAGAAAGATAGCAATAAAGGTGGAAATATCTCAAAAAGGTAGAACATGCTTTACTAAATTTAATGCCCAGAAACACATGGTCTCCAATACCTACAACCCCATACAGCACCATGTTTGGTGCACAAAACCAGTGAGCCACACTGATGGATCAGACAAGTGTTAAGGAAGTAGCACAGCATCCCTCCCCCAGAACTAGCACTACAGTGATAACTAAGTAAATAAATAGAATAAGGAGAAATATGAGTAAGTAAATAAAATATGGAGAAACTGAGACCTTGTATTGGCAAAAATTTCTTAGATAAGGCATAAAAATATATAATAAAATTAAATTCTAACACAATTGTTATATTTTGTATCAATAAGTTGATGTCAAAATTAAGAGCTTATTCTCTTATAACAATGCTAAGAAAATGAAGACAAACTACTACTTGAAAGAAAATATTTGCCAATAATGAAAAGAAATTTTGTCTAAATAAATATAGTTTTTATTTCATTGATTTATGCTTTAAATTTTATTATTTCTTCTGCTCATTTGGTTTTCTTTTGTTGTTTTTTTTTTTCTAGTGTTTAAGTTGTATTCCGGGGCTTTTCTTGCTTCCTAATAAGCAGTTGCATTGCTATGAACTTTCCTCTTAATACTGCTTTTGCTGTGTCCTATATGTTCTATTAACTTGTGTTTCCATTCTCTTTAGTTTCTAGGAAACATTTTATTTCATTTCTGATTTTCTCTTTGGTCCAATAGTTGTTCAGTAAACAATTTATCTAAGTATTTGAGTTTTCCCCATTTCTCTTTGTGATTTATTTCTATTTTCAAAGTATCATGGTCTGAGAGGATAGTAAATATAACATCTAGTGGGGTTTTTTGGTTTGTTTTTATGGAGTTGTTTTATGACTGACAATTTAGTCTATTTTGAAAATGCCCCAAGGGTCCTATAAATGTCTCCTACACCTATCTCTTCCATTCCTTCCTTGAAGGCCACTGTCTTCTTGTTAAATTCTTGCCTATTTGATTTATTTGTTAATAATAGAGAAGTGTTAAGTTCTGCTACTAATATTGTATTGATATCAATAAACTTCCTTCAGGCCTATGATTTGTTGTTTTAAATATTTTAAAGGTTCTATATAGGTAATATATGTTTAAGAGTGAGTTTTCTGATGTATGCTTTCTTCTTGCTATATTTATAATTTAAGAATGACCATCTCTGTCCCTTATAAACATTTTAATTTTAAAACTTTTTCTGATATTTCTAATATGTGTGGCCACCTACTTTTTTTCAAAAGATAATGTCTTTGTGTAAGATTATTTCCCAGACCTCTTATTTGAACCTTTGTTTACATTGACTAGTCAATTTGTCTAAAGTAGGCAGCAGAAAATTGGGTTTAGTTTTCTTTTTTTTTTTTCCCCACTACCTAAAGGGTTTAGTTTTCTAATCCATGTTTTCATTCTGTGTCTCTGGATTGGTGCATTCAACCAGTGGCATTGAGAGAGATTATTTAAATGAAGAAATTTTGTAGCATCTATGAACATTAATGAAGTTTGTCTTGTCTTTAAAAATAAAGCTCTTATAATGATTCTTGTAAAACTGGTTTGAAGATTATAAAATAACTAAGCTGTTGCTGTTCTATGAAACTTTGTATTGACCTTTTAAATCTAAATGAGAATCTAGCCAAATAAGGATGTTTTGTGAGGTGTAACTTTTACTGTTTTTTTACTTGTGGTGTTTTGTTTTTGTTTGTTTGGTTGGTTGGTTGGTTTTTTGGGGACCACACCTGCTGATGCTAAGGGGGTATTCCTCACTATGTGCTCAGAAATAGCTCCTGTTTGGGGGAACATATTGGTCGCTGAGGGATCAAACCATGGTTCGTCCTAGGTTAGCGCATGCAAGGCAAACACCTTATCATTTGCGCCACCGCTCAGGCCCCGGTTTATTTGTGTTTTGTTATTTTTTTGTTTTTACCATTTTCTTCAAACCCATAAAGTGTCATTAGATAGATCTACTGTGAATTATTTTTCTGTATAATTTTCTTCTTCAATCTTTCTGCTTTCAGCATTCTATGTCTATATTTGGCTTTTGTCATTCGAATTACTATGTGCCTTTTAAGTTTTGAGATTTATATATATGTACATATATACATATATATATGTACATATATATATATATATATATATATAATTTGACTGGGACCTTTTGGACTTCTAGAATCTGAATGCATGCATTCCTCAACAATAAAAATTCTGTTATGATTTTATTGAATATATGTTTTTCAGTATCAAATTCTTCTATCTCAAAAATTTCAATTATTTTTAAATTGCTTCTCTTGAACTCATTGCTTAATTCTCTGATGTACTGTTAATTTATTTTCAAACTTTCTCCGTCTTCTGTTGTTTTCTAAAGGTTTTCTGCATGTCACCTTGGAGATCACAAATTGTTTTTCTTCAGCTGTTATTCTGCTTCTAAGGCCTTCCAAGAAATTCGTGTTACACCTGTGATAAATACTCTTTCATTCTGCCACTTCTGATCACTTTTTCTCATTTCCATCCTCATATATTTTTGTAACTGAATCATTGTTTCTTTTCTTATTGAACATCTATTTTGTTTAAACTTTTGATAATGAACATAGTACCTCTTAAATTATTATCTGAGATACTATATAGCTGTTTGGTACTTGTAGATAATTGCCTTTTGGGCACTCACTGAGTTTTGTGGATTTCTACAATACCTATTATAATTATGCCAATGAAAGCTCTCTGAATGCTGCTCTTTTCTTTTTCTGATGACTATTACCCACTGCTAAAAAAAGAAAAGTTTAGCAATCAAATTTTAAACAGACAAAATATATGTACAGATCTTTTACTTAAGGTAAAATAATGGGGCTCAAATGATCCAGCTATACCACTCCTAGGAATATACCCTAGGAACACAAAAATACAATACAAAAACCCCTTCCTTACACCTATATTCATTGCAGCACTATTTACCATAGCAAGACTCTGGAAACAACCAAGATGCCCTTCAACAGACGAATGGCTAAAGAAACTGTTGTACATATACACAATGGAATATTATGCAGCTGTCAGGAGAGATGAAGTCATGAAATTTTCCTATACATGGATGTACACGGAATCTATTATGCTGAGTGAAATAAGTCAGAGAGAGAGAAAAACACAGAATGGTCTCACTCATCTATGGGTTTTAAGAAAAATGAAAGACATTCTTGCAATAATAATTTTCAGACACAAAAGAGAAAAGAGCTGGAAGTTACAGCTCACCTCAGGAAGCTCACCACAAAGAGTGATGAGTTTAGTTAGAGAAATAACTACATTTTGAACTGTCCTAATAATGAGAATGTATGAGGGAAATGGAGAGCCTGTTTAGAGTACAGGCGGGGGTCGGGTGGGGAGGAGGGAGACTTGGGACATTGGTGATGGGAATGTTGCATTGGTGATGGGTGGTGTTCTTTACATGACTGAAACCCAAACACAATCATGTATGTAATCAAGGTGTTTAAATAAAAAATATATATTCCAAAAAAAAAAAGAAAAGAAAAGAAATGAAAGAAAAAGAATAATGGGGCTCATTAAGTGATTTGGTGGTAGAGCAGAGCATATGCCATACATGAAAGGCCCTGAAACCTATTCAATCCTATTGTTTCAAAACAAACAAAAAATAATCAACAAATAAGTAGCTATTCAAAGCCTCACGTTTTTTTTTTAAATAATATCTTTATTTAAACACCTTGATTACAAACATGATTGTGGTTGAGTTTCAGTCATGTAAAGAACAACCCCCTTTCACCAGTGCAACATTCCCATCACCAATGTCCCAAATCTCCCTCCTCCCCACCCCACCTGTACTTGAGACAGGCTCTCTAGTTCCCTCATTCATTCAAATTGTTATGTTTTAAGGAAAATTCAAATATGACCGAGTGAGCTACTATATGTTTTTAAGAATAGGAAAATTACAAAGATTAGCAATAATAAATGTTGCCTAGAATGTAAATCAACTCTTCTATATTACTAATGGAAATGTAAATATTTTGGGGAAAATGGATATTTCACACCAAACTTTTATTTTATAACCTAGAAATTCCACATTTATACATTTACCCAAGAGAAATGAAAGTGTTTGTTTGCAGTAAGACTTATACCTAAGTGTTAAGAGCTTTTTTATTCATTATCACTTCAAACTACTTATCTGTGTACAACTGTATATTGATAAACTGAGATCAGTACAGTAGAATACAAGTAAACAATAAAAAGGAACAAACAACACACAAAATAGTTAAATGCTCAAAACATCAGGCTTTGTTAAAGAAGTCAGATAAAAATGAGTATATTTATGAAATTCCATCTTTTGAATCTCTGAAAAGGAGAAAAGTGTAGTGGTAGAAAGATAAGTATTTATGGAGGTGACAGAGGCTGAATGCTAGGGAGCATGAAAGAACTGGGGCATGATGAAAATATAGTAACTCGTTATCATAGAAGGTAGTGCACAATTACAGGATTTTCAAAACACAAGTTATGTACACATAAACCAGTAGTGCCTGTGAACTTCTCCTTAGTAGTGTTTTTAAGTTCATATTAAGGAAATTTGGGGATTTAGGGAGGATATTTCAACCAAGGATTTTCCCAAACCCTCCATCTAAACTGGTATTTTCCAAAATTGGCAGTACTACTGAAACCCAACTACAATCATGCTTGTACTCATGGTGCTTAAATAAAGATATTTTTTTTTAATTGGCATTACTGCCCCTGTGCTGGAATAATGAAAGGTAGGGAGGCAGTAGTAGCTTCTGGCTCAATCAGGGGCTCTTTCTATTTATTCATTTAGAAGAGGTAGATTTCTAGGGAGGTGTTGACTTTTTTGGGGGGGAAAGTGAGTAAGAATACTGGTGATGGCCAAATTAGTTTGGGGAATTCTGATCTAAACATATATTTTCTCTGAATATCAAGAACCAATGTTAAAAATCTATTTGAGAAGGCAGAACTAGGTGGCTTCAGGTAGGTGAAAAAATTTTCTAGATGTGAAGCCAGGGAAATAGTATAGTGGTAGGGCACTAGCTTTGTATGTGGCCAATCCAGACCCAATATCTGGCACAACATATGATTCCCCCAAACTTTTTTTTTTTTTTTGGTCTTTGTTTTTATTGTACTCACTTTAACTGCTCAGTCTACTTTTTGTTTTTTGTTAATGTTTTTTTTATTTAAACAACTTTATTCCATACATGTTTGGGTTTGGGTTTCAGTCATGTAAAGAACACCACCCATCACCAGTGCAACATTCCCATCACCAATGTCCCAAATCTCCCTCCTCCCCACCCGACCCCCGCCTGTACTCTAGACAGGCTTTCTATTTCCTTCGTACATTCTCTTTATTAGGATAGTTCAAAATGTAGTTATTTCTCTAACTAAACTCATCCTTATTTGTGGTGAGCTTCCTGAGGTGAGCTGTAACTTCCAGCTCTTTTCTCTTTTGTGTCTGAAAGTTATTATTGCAATAATGTCTTTCATTTTTCTTAAAACTCATAGATGAGTGAGACCATTCTGCATCTTTCTCTCTCTCTCTAACTTATTTCACTCAGAATAATAGATTCCATGTACATCCATGTATAGGAATTTTTCATGACTTCATCTCTCCTGACAGCTGCATAATATTCTATTGTGTATATGTACCACAGTTTCTTTAGCCATTCGTCTGTTGAAGGGCATATTGGTTGTTTCCAGAGTCTTGCTATGGTAAATAGTGCTGCAATGAATATAGGCGTAAGGAAGGGATTTTTGTATTGTATTTTTGTGTTCCTAGGGTATATTCCTAGGAGTGGTATAGCTGGGTCATATGGGAGCTCGATTTCCAGTTTTTGGAGGAATCTCCATATTGTTTTCCATAAAGGTTGAACTAGATGGCATTCCTATCATCAGTGGATAAGAGTTCCTTTCTCTAAGTCAGAGGGGGAGAGAGAGAGAGACGCAGAATAGTCTCACTCATCTATGGGTTTTAAGAAAAATAAAAGACATTTTTGTAACAATCCTCAGAGACAATGAGAGGAGGGCTGGAACACCAGCTCACTCCATGAAGCTCACCACAAAGAGTGGTGAGTACAGCTATAGATATAACTACACAGAGAACTACCATAATCAAGTGAATGAATGAGGGAACTGGAAAGCCAGTCTGGAGTACAGATGGGGGTGGCATGGGGTGGAGAGAGATTGGGGACATTGGTGGTGGGAATGTTGCACTGGTGAAGGGGGTGTTCTTTACATGACTAAAACCTAATCACAATCATTTATGTAATCAAGATGTTCAAATAAAGAAGAAAAATAAAGAATCACATTAGTGGGGCTGGAGAGATAGTATGGAGAAAAAAAAAAGAGTTCCTTTCTCTCCACATCCCGCCAACACTGCTTTTTCTCATTCTTTGTGATGTGTGCCAATCTCTGGGGTGTGAGTTGGTAACTCATAGTTGTTTTGATTTGCATCTCCTTGATGATTAGTGATGTGGAGCATTTTTTCATGTGTCTTTTGTATTTCTTCTTTGTCAAAGTGTCTGTCCATTTCTTCTCCCCATTTTTTGATGGGATTAGATGTTTTTTCTTATAAAGTTCTGTCAGTGCCTTGTATATTTTGGAGATTAGCCCCTTGTCTGATGGATATTGGATGAATAGTTTCTCCCACTCAGTGGGTGGCTCTTGTATCCTGAGCGCTATTTCTTTTGAGGTGGAGAAGCTTCTCAGTTTAATATATTCCCATCTGTTAATCTCTGCTTTCACTTGCTTGGAGAGTGCAGTTTCCTCTTTGAACATGCCTTTAGTCTCAATGTTCTGGAGTGTTTTTACCTACGTGTTGTTCTATATATCTTAAGGTTTCAGTCTGATATCAAGGTCTTTCATCCATTTGGATTTAACCTTTGTACGTGTTGATAGCTGGGGGTCTAAGTTCAATTTTTTGCAAGTGGCTAGCCAGTTGTGCCAACAGCACTTGTTGAAGAGGCTTTCTTTGCTACATTTAGGATTTCTTGCTCCTTTATCAAAAATTAGGTGATTGTATGTCTGGGAAACATTCTCTGAGTATTCAAGAGTATTTCACTGATCTGAGAGCCTGTCTTTATTCCAATACCATGCTGTTTTGATAATTATTGCTTTGTAGTAAAGTTTAAAGTTGGGGAAAATAATTCCTCCCATATTCTTTTTCCCAATGATTATTTTAGCTATTCTAGGGTGTTTATTGTTCCAAATGAATTTCAAAAGTGCCTGATCCACTTCTTTAAAAAATGTCATGGGTATTTTTAGAGGAATCTCATTAAATCTGTACAAAGCTTTGGGGAGTATTGCAATTTTGATGATGTTAATCCTGCCAATCCATGAGCAGGGTATGTGCTTCCATTTACACGTGTCCTCTCTTATTTCTTGGAGCAGAGTTTTATAGTTTTCTTTGTATAGGTCCTTCACATTTTTAGTCAAGTTGATTTCAAGATATTTGAGTTTGTGTGGCACTATTGTGAATGGGGTTGTTTTCTTAATGTCCATTTCTTCCTTATTACTATTAGTGTATAGAAAGGCCATTGATTTTTGTGCGTTAATTTTGTAGCCTGCCACATTGCTATATGAGTCTATTGTTTCTAGAAGTCGTAGAGACTTTAGGGTTTTCTAGGTAGAGTATCATGTCATCTGCAAACAGCGAGAGCTTGACTTCTTCCTTTCCTATCTGGATTCGCTTGATATCTTTTTCTTGCCTAATCGCTATAGCAAGTACATCCAGTGCTATGTTGAATGGGAGTGGTGAGAAAGGACAGCCTTGTCTTGTGCCAGTATTTAGAGGAAAGGCTTTCAGTTTTTCTCCATTGTGGACAATATTTGCCACTGGCTTGTGGTAGATGGCCTTAACCAGTGGTCCTCGAACTATGGCCCATGGGCCACATATTGTATTTGTATCTGTTTTGTTTCTTCATTGCAAAATCAGATATATGCAGTGTGCATAAGAATTTATTCATAAGTTTTGTTTTTACTATAGTCAGACCCTTCAATGGTCTGAGGGACAGTGAACTGGCCCCTGTTTAAAAAATTTGAGGACCCCTGCCCTTAACTATATTGAGAAAGGTTCCTTCCATTCCCATCTTGCTGAGAGTTTTGATCAAGAATGGGTGTTGGACCTTATCAAATGCTTTCTCTGCGTCTATTGATATGATCATGTGATTTTTATTTTTCTTGTTGTTGATGGTGTGTATTATGTTGATAGATTTACGGATGTTAAACCATCCTTCCATTCCTGGGATGAAACCTACTTGATCGTAGTGGATAATCTTCTTAATGAGGCACTGAATCCTATTTGCCAGGATTTTGTTGAAGATCTTTGCATCTGCATTCATCAGCGATATTGGTCTGTAATTTTCTTTTTTCGTAGCATCTCTGTCTGATTTAGGTATCAAGGTGATGTTGGCTTCATAAAAGCTATTTGGAAATGTTTCTGTTTGTTCAATTTCATGAAAGAGTCTTGCCAGGACTGGTAGTAGTTCCTCATGGAAAATTTGAAAGAATTCATTAGTGAATCCATCTGGGCCTGGGTTTTTGTTTTTGGGCAGACATTTGATTACCTGAGTTTTTCAGGCCTGTTAGTTGACATGTTAATTCAGTTTGGAGTTTTGTGATTTCTGTCTTCATATTTTCTTGGTTCTTGTTAGTGTTCTGTTCAACTTGATCCATGGTTTCTTTGAGTTCTTTGAGCATCTTCCATATTGCTTGTCTAAAGTCCTTACCTGAGAGGTTGATTAGTTGGTTGGTCATTATCTGGTCATCAGAATTGTCACCTTCATTCTCTATGTCTGATGCTGGCCTGCATTGTTTCCCCATTGTCACACTTGTATTGTGGGTTTTTCTATGTATTGTGAGATATTCATTGGCTAAATGATGTAGGCAGCCACACTCCTCTGGCTCCACCCTTTCTGGGTGGGTCGACTTGCCTCCAAGGGAGGGGAGTCCTCCATGGATGAAGCCTTTCACAGGATCAAATCTTAGGCCTGAGCACGGAGCAGAGAAGACAGTCCAGAGAGAAATGCTGGGCTTCAGTGATCTAGCACAGTTCTTAGTGTGATTTTTTCCTTCTTGTTGTGATGGTCCTCTTTTCGGCCCACTCCCAAGAGTTTCACGTGACAGGACAGGAGACAGACACACATAGGCAGCACTCAAAATTTTTCACAGTCGGGCCCCACTGGGCAGGCATAGTTTCATAGATTTTCCCAGGCTTACATCACAAACAGGGGACCTGGCGTCTGCAAAGTACTGCTTATAGCCGGTTTTCACATTATGAAGCAGTTCCTTGGCATTCCCACCAGAGAATGAGCTTCTGGGAGAGTGAGTTTTCTGGAGCCTCTTTTTGGCCCCCTCCCAAGAGTTTCACGCAACAGGACAGGAGACAGACACACACAGGCAGCACTCACAATTTTTCACATTCGGGCCCCACTGGGCAGGCATAGTTTCATAGATTTTCCCAGCCTCGATTCCCCCAAACTTAACCAGGATTAATGCCTGAGCACAGAGCCAGGAGTAAGCCTTGATTACTGCTGATGTGACTCCAAACCTAAAACATAAAAACATATTTTTTTCTAAAAAATTTTAGCTGGTTTAATCTACACTCCAATCTTCAAACACTCGTGGGTCTTATTATTTTATTATTATTTATGCTGGCATAAAGAGCAGGGAACTGAGACAGTTGTACCAATCAACTGAGGTAACAAGTGACAAAAAAAGCTCTGTAAACTTTACTTGTGTGCTGATGAGAAAGGAGAGCTGGAGATGCCAGCACT
Organism: Suncus etruscus; assembly: GCF_024139225.1. NCBI lineage: Eukaryota > Metazoa > Chordata > Mammalia > Eulipotyphla > Soricidae > Suncus > Suncus etruscus. The sequence goes on along the minus strand of NC_064861.1, from coordinate 77,510,172 downwards.
GAGGATGACCAAGGGAGGATTAGGCTACTGGACAGCCATAGTTTTAACTAAATGTAGACATTAAATGAAAAGAGAACAGGTCCACTGCTTTCTTCCCATTGGATGTTTGACCTTGTATCTGGAGGCTTCAGTAGATTTGTTTAGCTATAAAGATATGTTGCTTGAAAACCTCCAGTTCAAGAAAACAAATCTTTGTATGGAGGGCCTTCTGGGTCAAACTACATGATGTCATTTTCCTTTAAACAGGTGATAAGGAAAGAACTGAGCTCATCTCAAACTAATCCAGTTTTAATCCCTTCTAGGGTATGGAAAAATGTCAGGAAATACAGGGATCCTGACACTTAGCAGCTGTATCTTAGTGGATTTGTCGCCCTTAGGCTTGACATGCATCAGTCTGGCTGCCTAGATGTGACAGATGTGACAGAGTGGGAGTGTCTCCTCTCTAGACCATCTGCAGCTGGAAAAAACTAAGGTTTGCTCCCCCTCCTGGGAACCTGTACTTGAAGCCACACTGCTAGCAGATCATTCATAACCTCTACCCATCAGTAAGATCTAGCTACAAGGACCAAGGACCAAGCTTGCAACCTGGTCTCCAGTACAAATTGCTGTTGACAACATAAAAGCATAGGTTTTGTGCCATGCCAAAAATCAAGGGAGGCAAGAGATTCATCGAGATTTCAGAGTAGGCATCTATGCCTGTAATCTAGTCTTACACTATGGCAGTTGGACTTGGACATGTTCCTTGGATACCCCCACTTGACAGTTAGATTTAGACACACCCCTTTGATACCTCCATTGTAATGACTGTTGAACCTGAACATGCCCCCTGGACATGGTCCCTGGAAGCACCCCCTTGTCATGCCAGTATAAAAAGAGAAAATTAGACTCTTGAAAGGGGCCTAGAATAGTGACCAGAGTAGTGCCTGCTGCTTGCGGGAGGGGGGGGGGGACAGAGATAAAGATTCAGATAAATGCTACCTGCTTTGCATCTGTTTGCTTTTCTTTCCTTTTTATAGCAGGGCATCCCCTGCCAACCTCTGCAGGTGAATTTTCATCTAATTTTCTCTCACTATCTCTGGAATCCCTTGGCAGTGGCAGCAGGCCTGGACACCAGGAGGAATAAAACATATATTTGTTTCATATCTCTCTCTGTCTCTCTCTCTCTCTTGCTTGCTTGCTCGCTAACTCTCTTGCTCTTTTGCTCTCTCTTTCTCTCACTCACTTATTCTCTCCTCTCTCCCTCCTCCCTCTCTCTCTCTTTCTTTTGGGCAGGTAGTCACTACATGTTGGCATCTCTGGGTGGGCACGAGGCCCCACCTCACTTCTGGGCTACATGGGCCCCTGCAAGCCTTGCAGCACCGGGTCTTGGCAGTTTTGTGGGTATGCAGCCTAATGCCCTAATATCCTGGCAGCCTTGGGTCTTGAGCTTCTGCACTATACCACCACCTCCTAAAACTCTGAGGTCCTGTGCAGGTTTGCTTCCCTGAGCTTCAGTATTCTCTAGCCTAGATACCTTAAGTAGGGAAGGAGGCAACTGGATGGCCATGAGTGTCCTAATTCAACAAAGCAAAATGAAACCAAACCCAGCTTCCATTCCTTGTCCTAAATCTCAGGCAGGCAATTAATGCTGAATATGAATTTCTGAAAATGTATAAATTGATGGCATATAGGACCCCCCAAAAGACAAGTCAGTTCAGCCTTCAGTAGCCTATGGTGTTTGTGCAGAGCTTCCCCTTCAAATTTCTCCCCAGCTGCGACCTCCTTGTGAGTGACCAAGTTCACTGAGGTGATAGAGCCACCCAGCAGTACTCTTGTAAAGAAAAACTGTCTTTGCATCCACAGCAAGTTTGATTTCCTAGAACCTGAGCCACTGATGATCGGACAAGCCTTATGCAACCCCAGATTACATCCCCCATGGAACACAGGCAACAGAAAGGAAGGAGGAGGCATGAGGTGCAGTTCAGTCTCTTTCTCCAAAGAGATAACAAGGATCCTTCACTTTAGCTGCTGTTCCAATGTAGCCTATTGGTGCTTCTCGGGTCAATAGGCAGCTTGTGTTAGCCTCTTTCTGACAGCTCAATCTCCAGTGCTCAGAATAGAGCTAAAAGGATCAGCTTAGGGTCCCGGGTCTGCTGAGAGAGCAATGGACAGCCAGCCCTGCCAGACTCTGTCCAAGCCATGGGTCACTGTCACTGATGCCTGACTTCTGCTGCGGAACTACCAGGCGAACATTATCTCAATTAACAGTCTCCCTCCAGGGCGTCACTCGCCAGCCTTCCCAGCACCATTGTCCACACTGTCATCAGGGCCTAATCAACTAATGATGGCAGAAAATGAGGGAGGCCAATCCCAATAAATTCGCGGGGAAGTCATTTTTCTCTTTTAATGCCCCTCTCCCTCCTTCTCCTCCTTCCCACGGCACAATGCAGTAAATTAATGTCACCGTGGTTATTACAGTACTGCCGCAATGGCAAGTATTCAAGTGACGGTCCTGGAATATTTTACCTCAGCATTTATTTGTCCATAAAATAAAACGGGATTTATGGGATGACTCTCCAGTTTGAGGGCTGCTTGGACAGCAGCTGGGGCACATCCTCTTCCCAGCACCAGGTAAAGAGAGAGAGGATGGAGCAGGAGCAATAGGAAAGTGAGTAGAGTGTTCACCTCACTTGCAGGTGATCTGGGTTCAAACTCCCACATTTCCTACCGTTCTCCTGAGCCCACCAGTATTGATTCCTGAGTTCAGAGACAGGAATAACCCCTAAATATCCTCAGGTGTAAACAAATCAAAGAAAGCTAGAGGGAGAGATAGAGGATGGGAAGGGCAGTTCCCTGAGAGGACCTCTGATCCCCTCAAAGAACTTCCATCTCTGAGGTGGCTTTGAAGCAAAGGATTCAGTGCAAAAGGCGATGGCAGATCCCCAAAGACAGGTACAGACAAAGAGTTTGCTCGCTGCATTGAGCTATTGGATCCACTTGCCACAGACACCAAGGAAGCCTCAACTCGGAGCCCAGAGCACAGATCTACTCTGTTCCCCACAATTCTCATCTCTGTTGTCTCCTGTCCATGATCCCCTACTGAGCTTGTGGTCCTTGGCCACACTAGCAGGCTGCAGAATCCAGCAGGAAGCAGCCCCAAGAAGCAGCTCCAGCACCCACAGAGGAATTCACAGAACTGGCTGCTGTACCCCACATGCCCCGCAAGGAGAGCATCCACCTCTGAGGATGGCTCTGAAATTATAATTCATTGATTCTGAAGCCAATCATTTCGTATTTTGACTGCTGGCTTAGGAATATTCATATTTTCCACTGCATTTAAATTTCCCTGTGCCATTAAAATCTCCGAGCTCTATAATTAGGCCTCTGCTGATAGATATGGATGAGGTCTCTGTTCCAGGCAGAGGGAGAGAGGCCTCTGAGAAGTGGGGGCTGGCCAGGAGGGCTTCCCCTCTATTACAGTTCTCCTACCCATGACCAGTACCTATAGGAGCCCTATGGTCAGCCAACTGGGATACATCCATTGCTATAGCCCCTCTTCCTTCCTATATTCAGACAAGCACAGCCATTCACATATTTACTCACTTAAACACAATTTGCATTCTGAAAGCTGTATTCCTGACTCGGATGATATTTATGAAATAAAGTCCCGTAGGTTGTAGCAACCAAAACAGATGTGGCTGGCTCCACAACTCCTTGTATACAAAGCTGTGCTCCTGCTCTGAAATAAATAAATAAATGAATAGAAATCTTCCCCAGAGGTAAATGTTATTTTATGAAATGAAATACAACAGACAGGCCATTCCTGCTGCATGCTTATAAACACAGCCTGCAGATCAGTGGCCTATCTGAACCCCACACAGATATCTGGCAGGCCTGGGCTGATGACCAGATGCTCTCTGGGACCCTTGAAAGTCACTGAGCCTCCTGTTCCAGCCACATATCACCAGGAGGGTTTCTGCTGAGATGGGACAAAAGATTGGGTAATGAAGATGGAAAACCAATAAAGAATTGGGGAAATAAAGGATTGCTTAGAATGAATGCTGTATATAATTACTTGCATTTTTGCTAACTACTGTATAAACAACCAGGCAAATTGGAACCTTGAAGACAATTCTGCTCAGGGATACTGCTTCAATTTATTATAAGGGGATAACTGAAAACTTTGTTTCTGCTGCGTTGCAGTCAATTTCCAAGGCGTGCACATTCCGAATGTGTGATTAATCATAGAAGAGCAAGAGTTGCCAATAAATACCCAAACTCTAAAACTGTAACAACTTGCTCGTTCTGTGCGGTCATTCCAAAGAGCTCAACAGCCTGGCTTGTCAATGAACACCAGGATCAATGCTCTGGGGTCTCTGCAAAAGATTGATTTTGCTCTCCAAGGATTTCATTGTGCTCATCAACAACAACAAAAATAATCCTTGGCATCCTAAGCAATCGGATCCCAGTCATGGTGTTGGCCTAGGTAGCTGTGCTAACCTCTGTTCCTCAGGGTTCTATGCTCCTTGGAGGGTCTTGGAGTATGCTAGGGTCTCACCACTTGTTGACAAAACCAAGGGTACTCTACATAGAGTTTGCCTTCTCAAGAAAAAAAATATATATCCGTATCACATGCTGTCTTCCTGTGACCGTATTGGTCTTTTCCTTTCTGGTTTTTGATCTGTATCTACCATATTTTTCGCTCTATAAGATGCACCTGATCATAAGACACACATAGTTTTTACATGTCATCCTTGCACAGGGGCCATGCTAATCTTCTCTGTAATGTTCCGGTTTTAGTATATGTGCTGCTGAAGCGAGCATGACACACATAGAATTTTTAGATGCTCTCCTCCCCTGCACTGAGGCTTCAGCTCCAGGCAGCATTCACTTTATAAAATGCACTTTTTTTGGAGGGGTTGCATCGTATGGTATAAAAATATACGGTATTTCTTATACTCCATCACAAGTGAATAGCTCATATGGAGTACTGAGCATGCCCAAAGTAGGTATTTGTTGAGAAGAGAATGTAAGTGCCCCTTTGTGGCTATTTATCTCTGAAGACAGAGCACCCTAATGATGATGGTGAGGCTGTGGATGAACAAATATATTGGCATGAGAACCAGCAACTCAGGATGCTGCTTAGTAGCCTTAAAAGGTTTGCTTTACCTGCTAATTAGTTGATTCTTTTTTTCCACTAAAAATTCTAAACATTCTTTCCACAGCATAGAAAACCTTCCCTAAAGAAAACCCCTTTCTTACTAGGAGAAATCTCTCTCTTCTACCAGGCCCCACCTAGAGATAAGAGCAGGATTGGCCTATCAGCTGATACTCTCTGATTAATACAGCTTGAAAAAAAAAAGAGGGCTTGATTGACTAAGCCTGATTCCATAAACATCAGAAAGTCGCTCAAAGCCAAACACCTTTCTGAGGGGAAAAAAAAAATCTAATAAGGTGAGATAACTTCATTCTCTTGCAACCTAAAAATAAATGAAGGGGCTCATCCCGGCTCCAGGGAGCACATATGGATTTCTTGCTGACATTCGATTCTCTGAACCGAATGTCACACTCACTGAGAACAGTTAAAAAAAAAATAATGTTAGCCTGTTATCATTATTAGAAGGGCAAGAAGAATGAAACATCATGATTATCATTAGGAAACCCTGTAAAACATATTTGTACATTATCTTGGGGGCAAATACAAGTGTCATGTGTTACCAATTGTTAGGTAAAGAATATAATAATATATTGTTATTCTCCAGCCTCCTTGCAATTCAGAGCAGAGCAGAAATGAGGTACACCAAGTGTGTGAGCAGCCAGGATGCCTGAGCAGAAGACATGGGGGCCATAAGGTAGCTCAGGATTGCTGTCTCAGGGAGAAATTGGGCCCCAGACAGAGTGAGTTCCCAGAGAGAAATAGCAGAGGGGAAAATGAGGAAGGGGTTACACTTCTCTGGATGGTGCCCAGACTGGGGAGCAGTAAGTTAGATCTGCTGGGGGTACAGGCTTCCTCCCTTTCACAAGAGACCCAAAAACTTCTAAGGAAGAAGCCAACTAACTCCACTCTGCTCAAACCATGGGGATTGTCAAAAAGAGACCTGCAGTGAAGTCAGAGAGGAGAAAGATGCAAAAGACCCTCCACAAACCCTCCACTGTACCCTCATTTCAGTCTTCAGCTCATCCCTAAACTAAAAGGGTTTGGCTTGACTATCAAAGTTCTTATTGGGGGTGTCATGAGAATGGAGGTGGAGGGATATATATGTGTGTCTTATGCATGGAATCTCAGGTTCTCACATTTCCTGTAAAGTCATGGATGCAACTATGAGTCATGTTGATTCCAGGGACTTCCTAAATGGGATCCAGGGTTCTTGATTCTGAGGGACAGCCTTGGGGTGCAATACAGCTTGGTTCAGTAGTACCAACATTTCCACAATACTCAGTGAGGTCTCAAGAGGGTAGATGGTCTACTCTGGAGAGAGGTGGGACCCCCATGATTCTCCCTATGAACAGATAACAGATACTACAAAGCAGTGGTAAGGGTCATGGAATTCCTCCACTGAATTTGTGGACTGCCAGAGAAAACAACAGAGAAACAACAGCACCTACCAAAAGATAAAAGTACCACATAATTGTTACTCACCTCAGAGCCTGGTACCCAATGCTGCAGCTCTAACCACAGACTGATTTCTTGCATCTCCAGCTCCCTCTTCAATGGCCTGAGTTCAAGGTTGCACCTGGTTGACCTCATCCTGGAGAATCAACTTGTTTCTGGGCAACAGAACTGACTCCAGCTGCTACCTTCATTGAGGAAAGAGATTATGTATATGAGAGCCATGTATATTCAGAGTCCTCTTCCCTGCTTATGAGCTCAGACCCTGTGACCAGCAACACACAGAATGACTACTGCCTTTTTCCACTCCTTTGTCCCATATAAGGTCTTGCATCCCCCAGAGGAAGGCACTATGCTGGTGGAATTGGAGTGAAGAAAGTATTTCTAGAGAGGCTTTTTCTTGAGTCACACTGAGATAAACATATCAAAACATGTGTGAGCCAGCTGCTAAAGGTTTCACTTGGATCCTAGTATTTTCTCCTTTTGGGGACACTGAGGCTAGGTAGTTAAATGTTGAGGCTGGCCTTGGCATATGCCTGCCATCAAGACCTGTCTTTGTTCATGTAATGTCTCCATGTCAAGATTCCTGGCTCTGCATGCCTGTGCCAATATCTCCACGGGCAGCCCTGAGTCAAGCTGGTCTTCAACCTTTTCTCTATGGCCTCCCTCAGTAACCCATTGCTTCTTGCCTGGTCCCTATGCCCAGGACCAGCAAGCATACTCAGGTTCTGTGGAAAACTCATCCAAAGTCCCTCTTTGACCTCCTCTCTAGAGTGCTTTTTGCCAAGAGTTCATTGGCAATAGGCTCATCTAGAATCTTTAGGTTTCCTATCTTTTCAGACTCTATAGCTTGTTCTTCAAATTGTCTGTGCTCCATTTCCTCAGCACTTCCACACAGATCAGACATCAGGAGAGATTTGACCATGGCAAACTGATCATTGGAGCTCCTGGAGGTGGCCACAGGGCTTCAGGTCACCAGTCATCTGTCACCAGTCATCTTCAGAAAATTGGCTGCAGGTGGGCTGTACCCTGCACAGTTCTCCTACACCCCAATGTTCCTCTAGTTTCTTACAAGAACCTCCTGCCCCCCATAATCCCACTCGACTCAATCATTTCCAGTGATCTCTCCTGTTCCCCTGACTCCAAGACTTCCACCACAACCTCCCTTTGGCTTACTCATGGACTTCTGAGGTCTCTGAGGTCTCCTTTACTGAAACCTTGAATATACTGTTATGTTTTCTGGGGCCCTTGGCCTTACAAGGGCTCCTGATCACCCTGTCTTTCCTTTGCATTTCAGAACCTTTTCCCAGTATTTCCCACCAGCTCAATGCCTGATGCTAAGTTGTGAAAAATGTGTGAGGACATTAACCCGAGGTGTTATTTATAAATGTTATAATTTATTAAATTATATGGCTCTTGACAAGAAGTCAGATAAAAAAAAAGCTCATGGAGTGTTACACCAGCAAACGCACCATTTTAATAATCCTTTTATCTTTAAATATTGCCTCCTATCAGATAGGCTCAGAGCAGTAGCAGAGCTGTGGACAGTGTGTGAGGGGGGGTCTTTCCAATACAGTGTAGGAATCACACAGTTAAGGGAGAGGCCATGCCCTACAGTGGACAGTTAGGATTATTTGGGTTCAATAGGCCCCTTGCACCCACACTCCAAGACACTGAAGAAAAGCCTGGGTCCAACACCTCACCCCTGTCACACACCACAGCATCTTCTAACCAGTAATTCTTGCTCCCCTTTATTTCCCAAAACAACTTTCTGGCTGAACTTGAACTTCAAGCACTTGTCTATGGTCATTCTTGGCCACACCCAAAAGCTATTGGAACATTTTTACTAAATTTATAGTCATCCTTGGTTTTACTTAAGTATATTTAATTTTTAAGGGAAGCTTTATATCACTACCATGAATAGAAAACTAATAATAGCACTTACCAAATCATATGAAATAATCCTAAAACATTTTATAATGGAAACAAAACCAGGTAATTAAGTTCCAGCTTCAGAGGTAGATTTAATGAAGCCTTTTCTTCCCTTCAAAGTGGAGCTGACCCAGTATCCTAGAGGTATTTGAAAGAAATGTGTAGAAACAAAGAGAACCTACCCCCAGGAAAAATAAGGGGTGAGAATGCCCAAGAAAGAAGCTCTAAGCCTTCCCCTACTGTGATCTTTTAGTGACACCCCCCCATTAGCTGCATAGTGGGAACCTTCCCAGGTCCCAAAGCAGGACTGATCTCTAGAACTCTGGAGGCAAGAGAGCAGCATCAAGACAATAGTCTCCAATTTTTCCAGCCCAGAGGTATAACTGGAAATTCTTTTTCAGTAATGCTGGCAGGAGCCTCATCACAGGAAGGTAAGGGACCAAGAAGCTCTGTGATGGGATCTCCAGCCTGCAGGATGACTTGGGGCAAGTCACCTTCTATGTCCCATCATCAGACCTCAGAGTGGTCTATGTGGGGCAGGAACTTCTCAAAGGCAACATAGCATCTCTTTCAGCTCTACACTTGCACTCCGCTCAGCAAATGGAGACAGTCCACAAAGGATGGACAATTGGAGAGAATTTCCTGGACACATCTGGGAGACTCTTCTTCAGAATGGAGCATAATAAGCCCATGATAATCAAAATGGAAAACTGGAACTGGGAAAGGATGAGCCTGAAGGAATCTCTTCACTTCAAGGGAACCAAAAGCATTTCCAAAGCATTGCAAAATAAGCAGTGGACATTCCATTCAATGAATGGGCTTTGGTGAGCAGAAGTCAAATTCTACCTTCCTATTCAGAATCCACTTCAAGCCAGGCAAAGACGATGTCAGATCATCAAAGTTACAGGAGAAAAGAGTTACTTACCACTCTTAACAGTAAGCGATGATTAATGCAAGCCGCTAGAGAAGGGCTAAAAAAATGAAAGCATACACTATTTTTTTCCCTTATAGGTATAGGTTTTATTTGACCTATTGCTTTTAAAATAGAATACCTTCCCAAGCACACTTTACAGGATAAAACTCAGGGACAAAGGAGGGAAAATGCAAATCAATTCTACATTACATGTATGTTGCTGCATTTGGCAAAATCAAATGAGATCTTTTCATCTCCTTACTGTAGAACAAAAACAGAGCAATATTATGAAATCTCACAGAGCTTTATTTCTCGGCGTCTTTTGTGTCCAGCCTTTTAAATTCAGGTTTTTCTGCCTTTTTTACTGACAAGCCCACAATTTTCAGAAAAGAAAGCTAGCATTAATTAAGACAGTGCCAGATGTAATTTTCTTGGGAAGTAAATTTCTGCACAACTAAAGGTTACAGAGACCTTTTCACTGTCAAAATTTACTACAGCCTGTGAATGTTAATGTTTCTAATGAAGACATGTTCTCTGTCCCTGAACTTAAAAGTACCCAGAGAAGAAGGCAAAGAGAAAAAAAAAACTCTATTTGACGAATGTATCTGGAGTCTGTGCATTAATGCGGGAACTCTCGGCTGCCGGTGCACATTGTAATTATAGTGTTTGGATAGCCTTGTTTTCTAAACAAGGAATATTGCCATAAATTGGCAATTTTACTTGAGGAGTAGGACTGGAGTAGGTGCCTGTGAGAAAGGTGCCTGAGAAAAAAGCATTTACCCATTGGTCTTTAGGAAGTGATTGTCAGCTGGTTAGGGACAGGTACAACCAGAGACCTACATGGTTTGTGATGGGATGCCAAAGTGGGCATGGAAAACTATGAGCTTCCTATTTTGACCTTCCAGTGAGGGACCTAAAAGACAGCAGTGACGTTGTATGACCATTATGGAGTTTGCTTCCTTCCAATCTTTGACTTTAGCCTTGGAGAACTGGGCATTCATGACCCCAGAATAGTCTATGCAGTTCCCAAAGATCATTGTGCTAATCAGAAGGTCAAGTCTGGCTCTTGTGGTAGTCTTCGCAAGGAGTTCCATGGGGAGAGTTGGGTGGTGCAGATCTCATGTCTACATCTTAATTTTTCCTCAGTGGAAAGTTGGAGATAGGGTATTTTGACCCTATTTGGACAATTAATAGAATTGATTTGGCAATGGCTTTCCCAACAATTTCTCCCCAGGAAAGCACTTGTACTAAACACAAAGATTCATATGTGTGTATGTTTTTCATATAAACCAGGAATTTAAACAAATTTTGTCTCAACTACATGGGAATGGTTAAATAAACCATGATTATTTCCAAGAGATTATTATTTTCAAAAGGTTATTATACAAATGTTAATCTTGCTAGTTAACAAATCACTCCAATAAAAAAGAAAGTGATTAAAATAAAAAGAATTTTTGCCATCTTATTTTTTAAAGAATGCATAAAATATTTCAAAAATAATGGAAGCTTCTGTGTAGAAAAATCATATATTTTTGTATTTCCTAATAATATTAGTGGAAAAAATAAAAAATTTACAAAATAATCTTTTTATCATCAGGAAAAATGCCAGGCAGATCATGGGGACTGAATCAACATTGGGTCTAACAAGAATGTTTCTTAATCTTAATCCTACACATTGATTCATCACTGTCTGTTGCTAAAGACAGTGGAAAGGGTCAGATAGTAAATATTCTATGTGTCAAGAGTTCTCTAATATCCTGAGACAACATATCCACCAAAAAGTGTGGCTGTGGCTTTTCTACTAGAACTAATGAACAAAACAAGTGACAATCCAGCTTTGACAATAGGAGAGTCTTGTCAACTTCTTTTTAACTGAGTTTGGTGAGAGACTGTTCAGTTCCAGGCAGGATCCCTCACTCTGGTGATGCACAGATACTAAAGAACTCTCTCTCTCTCTCACTTGATGGACCTAGTCTGAGTCAATTTTCCAAAGTTATACTGCAAATTTCCAGAAAAGATGCCCAAGAAAATAAGGCACTTGCCTTTTCTGAAGATCTACAATCCTGTCCACCTCATAGCCCCAGGAAGTGGCCTCCACCAAGTGTAGTAACAGGGATCTTACTTTGAACCTCTAACCTGTCCAGAAGGTTCCTCTGGCCCATTGCTGGCCCTTTCATGGAGCTTTTGGAAGCCTCAGCAGACAGCCACACCCTCTCTCTAATCAGCAAAGTGACCAAGTTGTAGTCAAGATAACACTTTGTCATGAGTCTGACACAAGTCTGTCCTATTACTCCATAATTACCAACTCTGAAGGTACCATGTTTTCAGTTAACTCTGATCACCCCACCCAATGTTAAAATTAGTGAACTGTAACTGATATAAGAAGAAATGATAAGAACTAGACTTCTGGATAACTTATATGAAAAGAAATAAGTTTAGATACCTAAAGCTTAGGGTCAGAGAGATAGCACAGGGATTAGGGATCCTGCCTCCAATGTACCTGACCTAGGTTCAAACACTGATACCACATAGCCTAATAGAGTCAGAGATCGCCCTAAAATTCCCAAAACACAACTGGATGGCTATGATAGTCAATCAAGGGTTCAATCTTCATCCTCAGGCTCTAGTACTGCTGTTTGTGGAGACATAGTGGGAGTGGCCATTTATGAGAGGTCCCTCTAAAAGATTAAATGTCTTGACATATGCTAATGATTCTGAGTCCTGAGTGGCCTTCCCCAGGGGAAGGTATTCTGAAATGTTCTCTCATTTCAATCTGACAGGTCCTGAGACATTGCTGGCTATAACTTGTGAGTTTCCTGTCACATATGTCACTTTGGATTCTAATTCTCTGCAGGACACTACATGCTCAGTCTCTCTCCTGTCTTCATGACCTCCTACATGGCCATCCTCCCAGGTGTTTATCTAGGATCTCTCCTCTCAGTACTCACTCCTGATCCTCCCCTAAGTGACCTGGCTCCTCTCATCTCTTAAATCTAAAGTTCTGGAGTAAGAAAGCTAAAGTGATGAAATAATAGGTAGGATTTTTACCTTGCACACAGCTAACATGGGTTCAATCCCTATACCCCATATGGTCTCCTGAGCCCTCCAGGAGTGAGCCCTGAACACAGAGCCAGGAGTAAGTCCTGAGTATCATCTGTGTTAACTCAAAAACAATGAACAAAGCTCTCAGGTGAGGGCCATGGCCTCCAGGGGGAGCTAAGGATCCCGAGACTTGAGAGGTACAGGTAGAGGGACCATAAGATTTCGCACCGCCTGCAGCCTGTGCTTCTGGACAGAGCAGAAATGAGCTGGTAGGCCTACTAAGGAAGGAGAATCTTGAAGTTCCAGTGGTTTAAACGATGGTAAGTACAAATGATAGTGCGTTTTTTTTCCCTCTGTGTCTGAGAAACACACCCTGGTGGGCTCTCTGTCATATGGTGCCACTGTCATCCCTACTGACTGTTTCTGAGTATGGTCTGACCAGCACCCAGTCCCACACCAAAGTGAAGTGGCCATCCCCAATGTAGCCCCATGCAGACCCTAAATTGTATGCTATCTTAGCTCAGGTTAATAAGAAAGCCACCATATCATCTATGTCTACACAAACCTTCTCTCTGGAGTTGCCTCCTGCAGCTTGGGTGTCTTAAGCACAGCTGAAGACAACAATGTGCGAAATCTATGAAAAAGGCAGATGGTTCCTCTGCATAGGTGGCACTTTCACAATAGACCTGTAAGTCTGGGGGACAGCACAGTTGAGGATGAAAGGATTTGAGACCTGGGTCATCTAATTCACATCCAGGTAGTCAGAGATGTTTGCTGTGATGCAGAAAATAGAATACATGAAGATGTGCTGATGTTTATCTGCATTGGGTCCCCACTCAGAGCCGAAGGGAAGAAGGGCAAGCTCATCTGCAATCCTGATCTTTTCTTTTTATTATTTAAATAGGTATTTGGAGAAATGTTTTCATCTTCTCTTCCTTCATCACAGTCTTCCCTCTGTGGACTTCCAGCCTGGCTAAGCAGTGCAGTGGATAAGTTACAGTCCCAAGGAGGCAGCTGTAAGATCGCCTGGGACTGATGAGTACATTAAAGCATATGGTGTCATCTCTACCAGATGCCCATTGGTGCTTAAATATGTAGCCAGAGCCTCTGGCACCTTTTGGCTGACAGCCCTTTTGTGTATCCTCCATGCTGGAGTACATAGAGTATGGCCCCAGCACACACTGAACTAGCATGGGCCTCCCTGTGGAGCTGGTACCAGAAATCTCCCAGCAACAGTTCCTGTCAGGACTCCCCAGGCACAGCACGGGAGTGATGTAAGGTACACAGTCCTGCTGTTTGGGCAGCTCTGTTCACACTTAACTGGCAAAAAGAGTTTGGAGTAGAGGTTTCATGGATATTGGGGGGTGGAGATATGGCCATAGCTCACAATTGAAAGGATGGCCTACGAGCCATGAAATATGGGTGTAGAAGGTCAAGAGAATGGAAAATTCCTCTGTGGCTGTGGAAAGGGCAGGCAGAGAGAAGCAGGGGAAATACCATCAGTGAGTTCACCTTTAGATAGGAAAACACACATGCCACTTTTTTCTGAACTTTTTGTCCAGGGTTTCTGACTGCATCTGGTACAAGACAAAATGGTGTCTTTTCTTTAAATTCTCACACTTATTGATAGAAGATGAGGGGTCCTGGTCAGCCTCTGGAACATCAAATAGATATGAAGAGTAAAGGCAGAGTGTGGTCCCATGGACTAAGGGATCTTCTGACATCAAATGTCACTCTGCACTCCTTTCAGGAGACAGGGAAGGCTATGGGCAAAAGGAAAGGGCACCATCTTCCCTGAAGACCAGAACGACATGAAGCAAATGAAGAAGTCAGTATTGGCTACTATAGGAGAATCATAAGCTTAAGCATTATGGTACAGATTTGCTGATTTGTGCTCCACTTGGGAGAACTCCAGTTCTCATTCTCTAATCTCAGACTTTCCACCCATATGGAGGAAAGAGAGAGGTAGGAGAGAGAATTTGAAGCATAAAAAAAAACCAGAATATTCTTTAAAAGACTCTTCTCTTTGACCTGCCACTAAGAATAGTGGATTTATTCCTAAACCACATCTATAATCTTGCCTCACATGAATTCCTACAGCACCTCCTCATTTCAGGAAGACCAAGTGTTTCCTGTTCTTCACCTTTTGGTACTAGGGCTCATGGTTGCTAATAAGGGCATACAGAGGAAATAGGACAAGCCCTGAGGGGTCTCAGAAGAACTCACTCCAGCTAGTCCTACTGTAAGTAATCTTCGCTGTTAACTTTGTTGGGTATTTGTGAATCCAAGAACAGTCCCAGAATGAGAAATTACTTCCCATCCCTTTGTCCCCTTTCGGGGGGAGACCTTGGTAATATTTATCTGCAGCAAATAATAATCCACACAGACAAGAAGGATAGGGTATAAAAGATTGAGCAAAGAGAGCGAAAGAATCCTCCTGCAGCCTGCAGCTTTCGCAAAAGGCCCCCTCTCCCCTCTCCATCAAGCTATTTATTGCCAACTCCACAGCGCCCCACCTGGAAAGGCTAGGTGGGGCAATAGTCACAGAACAATCCTAAGGAAATACTTTTATATACAACAATTCCAAGAATAATCTTATGGAAACTTTTTCATATACTACAGTCCTACCAAAAGGATGAAAGTGGAAAGTTGTGGCAGACAATATTGTTGGCCATGGGCTAGAAATACAATGTCAGTACCCTCGTTTCCAATGAGGAAACTGAGGCAAAGTTTAAGTGTGATGTCCAAGATCACACATCAGGTGATTGAACACTCTAACCCTTAACACTCATCCTAATTCTTTTTGGAAAGCGAGTGCCTGATTTAGGGAACCCAGAGACCCCTCCCTATGATACTTGTTCAACAGGGCTGGTAGTTGAATACCAGGCCAAGGACAACTAGGATGTTCAGACCCAGTAATTCTCAGTGGGCTTCCTGGGCAATCTTTGGTGGTGGTATGGGCTCCTTGTGGTTTCAAGGATCAAGCCTGGTCAGGTGCATAGAGTCATGTGCCTCTAATCCCTGTGCTTTCTCCCGTCATGATGTCTATACCCTTGGCCATTATACCATAATTTTGCTCCTTGAGCAGCCCCACTCATGCTTCTATGACCTTTTTACCTCTACCATTGCTTTGGGCTGGCCTTTGTTTCTACTTTAGATGTTCCCTTTCTCTCCTATGCTTGATAGGGGTGAGGGAGGCTCAAGACTTAATTGCTGATGATATTATCATCATCCACCTGCTGGTATAGCTTATAAAGATGTGGTGTGAAGAAATTTTCTTGTGATCTTTGGACTCTTGGGAGCCTTCGGGGATGGGGTCCTGCAAAGCTGGCTGAAAAAAATCTGCCAAGTGTTAGGAGGAAATAGAAGGTGGAAATATGGGGCCAGAGAGATAGAACAGTGGGTAGGGCGCTTGCCTTGCACGCGCTCGACCTGAGTCGGTCACCGGCATCCCACATGGCCCCCCTGAACATGACAGGAAAGCGTCCTGAGCAAAGCTAGGAATAGCCCCTGAGCATCGCCGGGTGTGATTTAAAAGAAAAGACAAAAAAAAGAAGGTGGAAATAGACTCTGATGGATGTTCATGTTTACAAACTCCAGTCTATCCTCCAGGCATCTAGGCAATTCTGAGAGTAAGCAGACCCAGAGATAAGGAGTTGCAGGGCTGGATGACTTCCCATGTTTTCTAAATCATGGGGCTCAGGCTTCTGGGACGGAGCAGAAGCAGGAAGGGAAATGTGCTAACCTGTCTGTGGCGACCCCAGTGTCCCACAGGACTCTGCAGCTGCAGCTCATTTCCACCAGTGGGATCAGCCCCCAACAGACCAGAAGGTTTTAATTTTTCAAGACAAATTGTAAATCTGGTCCTTTACTAGCGATCAAATTTCAAATGTGATCACTAATTCTAAGATGGAGAGATGGTGCCGAAACAGGGAAAGTTTTTCTGACAGAGGGTCATCTGAATGGAGCTCCATCATGTGTCTGGATTTGTCTCCGAGGGCCCAGATAGGTGGGCTGGGAACTCAGTTGTCTGAGTTTTCTTTCTAAGCATGCCTCAGTCTCAGTGAGAAACCCCCTTTCCTGAGGAATGTCCTGCTGACCTTCCCTGGAAATTCGCCAGCAGGCCTGATCTCAGGTTTTCTGACCTCCATTCTTCCACACAGGGACAACCTGCTATCAGCAGGTGCAGGCTGACCCCCACACTCAATTACTAATCACCTCCCCAGCTATAGCTCCCCTATTCCTGCTCTTCTGTTTCTGTCCCCAGTAGAACATTGCTGCTGGTCCATCTGACAACTGTCAGCCTGAGGTGTGGATACCTTCTCCTTGGTGATTTCCCCTTTTTCATTAGGTTTGACAATGCATTTTTTGAGATTAACAGTGTAAGAGAAGCTGAGATATGAAGTTTTTAGTGGTGACAAACTGCCAGACCTCGCTGACTCTGGAAGCTGTGGTACAACAGGAACTGGTAAATGGCAAGCAGGGAAGGTCAGCTGTATGTCCCTCTGAGCCTGGGTTCGACTAGATGAGGGCATCCCAGGAGTCTCACACACCATGTACACACCTACATGCACTTGCAGACATACATATGTATACATGCAATTACATGGCCAATACCCCCTTGGAGGCCTCTGTAGAGAGTGATTGATTCATTGCTCCTGAAGAATCATGAGAAGACAAATCTGTGAGCTATCCACATTCAGGAACATTTCTTGCTGGCTCTCTTTGCACTGACCTTTCGCCATCTGCCATTGACCAGGATTCAACAGGTGCATTGAGGGCTTGAAGTCACAGGCCTTGTCTAATCTTTCCATTGTGCCCAGCCATTTCAACAGCTCTGGTCTCCATGAACTGTGCTCTCTTCCAACTCCAATTCCTGAGTTTCTGGAAGAAAAATAGCAAAATTCCAAGGTAATTCTCAAAAATAGTATTTTGCTACATGTGTTATAACTTTGTCACATGCTGGACACACCTACTTGTTATTTTTCCAGAAATAATGCCTTGATTATCTTTGTTTGTTTGCTTTCATAAATCTCTCCTGACTAGGGGAACCATATGGGACACCAGGGATCAAACCAGATCCATCCTGGATGGCCGCATGCAAAGCAAACACCTTACTGCTATGCTAACTCTCTGTCCTGTCTGGATTATCTTGAATTCAAGTTGATCCTTAAATTAGAAGCGTTCTTAGGGAATAAAAGCATTTTTCTGAGGCTCAGAGAAACAGAAGAAATTTTCTCAGGCTACACAGCCTTTTAGGACTTTGAGCAGAGTTTGAAATTCTGACAAGCCTAAGATCTTTCCCTTCTGTGTTTTTTTCAGAACTTGTTAATTTTCATTCAGACGTTGTCTTTGTATAGTGGTTCATTTGAGAGATATCTCTTCATTGTTATTTAAAAGTTCATTTTTTTGATGTTTAAGTCTGATCACTTTTTATTACTTCTTAATGATCATACAACTGTTTGGTCTTGGTACCCTCCATTATTTCTCCCTCAATTTGGGAGGTGGAACAAGATGGTTCAAGTTATGTGGTTCTGCTCAAAGGAAATAAAAAAATAAAACGGGGCAAAAATCAAACAAGCAAAAAATGGGCAGAGTCCTTCTAGAGGCTATAAATATCAATTTGAGAGAAGAAAGGGAAAAAGAATGAGAAACATAACAAGACAAAAAGAGAAATCAAAGAAAAAATTCCAAAAAGCACCATAGCAATAAAGACAATCACCACACAATAACCACAGTCCTGAAATAAAAACAAAACAAAGCACAAAAAAAAATGGGGAAAAAGCAACAACAATAATAAAACCAAAAATAAAATTATTTTGTGCTTTTTTTTCTGCTTAGGCATAGTAAATATTGGGGAGATTAGAAAGGGAATTTCCTTGGCCTAAGAGATACAGGGTTTCTCTGCCCTTGAAGTATACTGTCATGGGAATAACTACAGACTCCATACATGTTCATTTACTCTCCTCTATGTGGTGTATGGAAACCTTCTGCTCCATCATGGATGATAAAATCAGACCTCTGTATCTAGAGATCTTGGTATCTGCACAGATCAAAGGATGGGCCCTGGGATGGAGTCTTTCTTTATGGTTCTAGAAGTTCTATTCCATCACTGTTGTTTAATCAGTTTTCTGTAGTTGGTGGTCTTGATTTTTGCACTGATCCTAGGATGAAGCCTAGGATAGAGTCTTTTATTACGTGTCCAGAAGACCTGCCCAGTTGCTATATTATATTGCTGGTGCATTTGGAATGGGAGTGTCAGGCTCCATCATCTCTGTGTTCAGGTTTTGACCTGAGCTATTATCCCAGGTAAGACTTTTATTGCAGGTTTTTGTACCAAGCAGAATTAAAAGAGGTGAAGTTAAGGAAGAGAAGAAAACAAGATATATATATATATTTGTCTTGTTTTCTTATATATATATTTCTTATATATTTATATATATTTCTTATATATTGTTTATATATAATTTATATACACTCACATATATAAATAAAAAAAAATTAAAAAATGAGTTAAAAAAGTAATTAAAGAAACAAAGTGATGCAGGAAACTACCTTACATTTGGGGATAAAGAGATTTAGAGGTAGTATTATGTAGGTCTTAAACTTATAAAGGCAAAATAGGCTTCCCCATTGTCTTTTGAGATCTTCTTGTGGGGGTGGAATCCAGGGTGCTTTTTCATTACACACCCTGGTCTTCTTGAGTTTGAGAAATAATTTGTGGCAGAAAGGGCTCAGGTAAAGTTCTTGCCCTGGGGATCTTTCTGGAGCTGAGTCTGGTATCAAGCAACAGTTCACATTTGGAAGTGAGGGTCAGAAGGAGGGCCACAGAGCATGAGTCAGTAGGGGTGTTGGTTGTAGTTTTTTGCCGGGGGATTCAAGTTCATTTTTATGGATAAAGAAACAGGAGAAATTACTCACCCAAAGTATATATCTGGTAATAAAGGCAGGATTTATCCCAGGAGACTCTCTGGCTGTCACTTTGATCCACTCAGAAGTTGCCCACTCTCCTAAGGTGCTAAGTCATCACCCAATTATCTGGGAGTTCTTATTGTCTCCACCTTATTCCACTGGCCAGGAGAACAAAGCCTTTATCTTACTTAATGACATAGAAGAACTGCATGAGCTTGGGCAGGTCTACCTTCATTTTCTAAGCTACAAAATGGGTGAGGAAAGGGATAATAACTATCTTTCATGGCTGTTTAAATGATTAAATTAACTCATAGTATGTACACATTTTTTCAAATTGTAAAACATTGTGAAAGAATGTGATAAATGTTTTTGGGAGTTGCTTAAAAGTGCTTAGGGCAACAAAGACACAGATGGGGTTCCTCCTTCTCATTCTGTCTCAATCAGTCTGCCCCACCTATAACACAACTATCAAAGCTAATAAATGACTGAAAACAAAAAAAAAAATATTTGTGGGGCCGTAGTGCTAGTAGAACAAGGAGAGTGCTTGCCTTGCATAAGGATGACATGAATTGGATCCCTGGTACCAAACATGGTCCCCTAAGTTCTGCTTAGAGTTATCCTTAAGTTCAGAGCCAAGAGTAAGCCTTGAGCATCATCAGATGAGGCTCCAAAACATATATATGTATATGTATATATATATATATATATATTTACAGCATTTAAAATTCACAAGAGATTTATATCAAGACTAGAAAACAAATAGGAAAACAAGACTAGAAACAAGACTAAAAACAAATAGCAGCTTAATAACAAAGAGAGGAGGAAACAGGAATAGGTGAGTTATAAAAGAGAAAAAAACAAATCAATCATTCTATGAAAAAAAATTTTTAGAAATTATGAAATGCAGATAACAGAACGATAGCACAGCAATGGAGTGGACCCGAATTCAATTTCTGGCATCCCATATGTATCCCCCAAGCATGCCAGGAGTGATTCCTGAGTGCAGAGCCAGGAGTAATCCCCGAGCGCCACCAGATGTGGCCCAAAAAACCTAAGTAAATACATAAATAAATAAAGTTAAAAAAAAAGAAATTATGATATGCAAATTAAATGAATGAGTTATTACTTGGCAACATCAAGGAAAATCTTAGTAAAGGCCAGCAATGAGCAGAAATGAAAGGACAAAGGGCTCTGCCCAGTGAAACCAGAAAAGTTCCCCTCCCTAACACCCCCAGGGTGATGGGTGGTAATATTTAATCAACATGGATGCACCAAACCCACATTTTTCTGTATGTCTTGCTGCCTAACAAGCTATGACATATTTGATGATCTAAAAATAACAATCTTTGCTTTGCTCACCATCTTTAACTTGAGTAGGTCTTAGAGGGGACAAGCTCTTCTTGGCTTCTGTAAAACTGAAGTCTCAAAGCCGGAGCGATGCTACCTAACTCACATTCAGCTTGGTAGTTGGGTCCCAGGAAGTAGTGACCCTGGGACTCATGGATCAAGGAAGAAATGCATGACATTTCACCTCATCAGCCACACACTTCCATTTCCACCCTATTTCAGTGTTCGAAGAAGCACAAAAGCTCCTTAGATCAAGGTTACTGACACAGACCCTACCTCTCAGTGACAGCTGATATTTTTATAGCCTGTGGAGGTGACATATTGTGGTTGCAAATTAGAAAATGTCATCTTTTTGACCACAAGAAAATTATTGTTTACACCCAGAGTCTGTCCAGGGTAAAGTACTATGGCACAGACCAGGTGGCTTGAGGATGGAGGTGAGCAGGTGTCCACTGCCAAGAGGTCAGAGAAATGAAACACCAACCACAAATCATAGTGCCCAGTTGAAGCTTTGAAGTAAATGGATAACATTTATTTCTGTGGCTCATTAAACTATATCTATTATATATTGTATCTCAATTAAAATGAAGAAAAGGAGCAGGGAAAGTAACAGGGAAAGGGTACAGAGGCCATATTGTGGGTGAAGTGATGTTACTTAAATATACATCTGAAACATAGAACCAGCCAAACTGAAAGCATGAAGTTCAAACTGCAATAACCAAACTTAAAAATGTGCCTGTCAAAAAAACAGGCTGATTGATTGTGTAGCAGTAGGGCATTTGCCTTGCATGCTGCTGACCCAGGATGGACCATGGTTCAATCCCCTGGCCTCCCAAATGGTCCCCCAAGCCAGGAGGGATTTCTTTTTTTTTTTTTTTAATATTTTTTATTTAAACACCTTGGTTACAAACATGATTGTGGTTGGGTTTCAGTCATATCAGATGACACCCCCCCCCTTACCAGTGCAACATTGCCATCACCAGTGACCAAATATCCCTCCTTCCCTCCCCGCCCCTACCTATACTCTAGACAGGCTTTCCACTTCCCTCATATATTCTCTTTGTTAGGATAGTTCGCAATGTGGTTATTTCTCTAACTAAACTCATCACTCTTTGTGGTGAGATTCATGAAGAGGGCTGTAACTTTCAGCCCTCCACTCTTATGTCTCTGAAAATTGTTGAGAAATGTCTTTCATTTTTCTTAAAACCCATAGATGAGTGAGACCATTCTCCATCTTTCTCTTTCTCTCTGACTTATTTCACTCAGCATAATAGATTCCATGTACATCCATGTATAGGAAAATTTCATGACTTCATCTCTCCTGACAGCTGCATAATATCCTTTTGTGTATATGTACCACAGTTTCTTTAGCCATTCATCTGTTGAAGGCCATATTGGTTGTTTCCTGAGTCTTGCTATGGTAAATAGTGCTGCAACAAATATAGGTGTAAGAAAGGGTTTTTTGTATTTTTGTGTTCCTAGGGTATATTCCTAGGAGTGGTATAGCTGGATCATATGGGAGCTCAATTTCCAGTTTTTGGAGGAATCTCCATATTGCTCTCCAGAAAGGTTAAACTAGTTGGCATTCTCACCAGCAGTGAATAAGAGTTCCTGTCTCACCGCATCCCCACCAACACTGCTTGTTCTCATTCTTTGTGATGTGTGCCAGTCTCTGTGGTGTGAGGTGGTACCTTATGGTTGTTTTTATTTGAATCTCCCTGATGATTAGTGATGTGGAGCATTTTTTCATGTGCCTTTGGCCATTTGTATTTCTTCTTTGTCAAAGTGTCTGTCCATTTCTTCTCCCCATTTTTTGATGGGATTGGCACAACTGGCTAGCCACTTGCAAAAAAGCGAACATAGACCCCCAGCTAACATCACGTACGAAGGTAAAATCCAAATGGATTAAAGACCTTGATATCAGACCTGAAGCCATAAGGTATATAGAACAACACATAGGTATAACACTCCAGGACATTGAGACCAAGGCATCTTCAAGGAGGAAACTGTACTCTCCAAGCAAGTAAAAGCAGAGATTAACACATGGGAATATATTAAGCTGAGAAGCTTCTGCACCTTGAAGGAAATAGTGCCCAGGATACAAGAGCCATCCACTGATTGGGAAAAACTATTCACCCAATACCCATCAGATAAGGGGCTAATATCCAAAATATACAGGGCTCTGACAGAACTCTACAAGAAAAAAAATCTAATCCCGCCAGGAGAGATTTCTGAGCATATAGCCAGGAGTAACCTCTGAGTGTCACCGGATGTGGCCCAAAAACCAAGAACAAACAAACAAACAAACAAAAAACCCACCTCCTCCCCCCAAAAAAAGATAGGCTGGAAGGTTAGAGTGTAAATAGGAACATTGTGGAGGAAAATTGACACTGGTGATGGGATAAGTGTGAAAAAATTGTATACCTGAAGTTCAACTTTGTAAACTAGGATGCCCAAATCAAAAGAAAAAGCTTAGAAAAATTATAAGCATAAGATATTCAATCAATACTCTGTATAAACTAAAAACATCCATGCATCAAATCAAAGAAAAGCACATTTAAGTAAATTTACAAATGAAAGGCATATTGTGAAAATATCGTGTAGTTTCTCATTTGAAGGAAGAAGAAGTAGGGGTGAGAATAGGAATATAAATATTTTAAATACCTTACAAAGAAGAGGGCAACTCCAGAAATGGGCTTATTCATGCTTAAAAGTTATTTACAATGTTTCAAAGGTGAAAAATAATAGAATGTGAAAAAAAAGGCTTTTCTGTAAGTGGTACTAAATAATTTCCTACCTATAAAGAAGAGCTCCTACCTCACACCATAGATGAAAATTATTCAAGATAGAGTGAATATCTAAATATTGAAACTAAAATTATTAATATTTTAAGAACAAGAAAATGCTTTTGTGAAATGAAGATAAAAATAGATTTTGGGTATGACAAAAGGAACAAGACCATAAAATTAAAACTGGATCATTAACATAAAACCATAAAAATTATAAACTTGTGCTCATCAAAAGAAACCATTAAGAAAATAAAAGTCAAGTCATATCTTAAAAAGCACATAAAAAGCATATCGCTTTATATAAAAACTCATAATTCAAGTTTATATAAAAACTCATGATTCAATAATAAAAATAAAAAAGGCCCCAATTTTTTAAATGGAAAAAATTAAAGATACTTCACAAAGGAAGATAGTCAATAAGAATATATGCAATACTCAATATTATTTGTTTTTAAAAGAAATGCACATTAAAAGAGAAATAAAATGCCATTTACCAACTTCTAGAGTGACTAGGATTAAGCCTATCACCATCAAATATCATTAAGGAAGGGGAGTAACTGGAACGTTGATGGGAGGAAAAGTATTACCATCATGCTAGATAATGTCTGAATCTTCTTATAAAATGCAACATGTTTCAAACCTATGATCCAGTGATTCCTCTTCTCAGTATTCAATAAGGGATAAGAACATGTTCACAGTAATATTTGTCCATATCATTTTCATTCAAAATATGAAAATGCCTAAAAGAATTGTATAATCATGTGCCGGTATAAAAAAATAAGGAATATAAAGAAATAAGAGATAAATGACGAATAGGAACCATCCAAATGAAGCTTAAAACCTTTATGCTGGTCTGAAGCCATAGTACACCAGATAGGGTCCTTATCTTGCACATCACCTGTCTGGGTTGGATCCCCTGTGTCTCGTATGGCCCCAGAGGAGAAAAGAGTCTGAATAAAGAGCCATAAGTAAGCCCCAGAAGTTTTGGGTGTGGTCCCCCAAAACAAATGCACATTACAATTTCATTTGTATGAAGGTCCTGAGCAAAAAATAAATAAAAAGTTAATTTACTTATTTTTTGGGGGGGGGCCACACCCGGTAACACTCAGGGGTTACTCCTGGCTATGCACTCAGAAATCACTCCTGGCTTGGGGGACCATATGGGACACCGGGGGATCGAATTGCGGTCCGTCCTAGGCTAGTGCAGGCAAAGCAGGCACCTTACCTCTAGCGCCACCACGCTGGCCCCTAATTTACTTATTTTTAAGTAAACTTTTTAGTGGAAAAAATATAATCAGTGAAGAGATTAGAAATATTTAGTTATTTATATATAAATGTAATCTAAATATTTTATATAATTTATATTAGATTTATATATTTAAATTTTACCCTAAAGAACAGTGTAAATGGAGGATGATTAGGAAGTGAGAATGGTGGCAGGAGACACACTGTTTTCTATATTAATAGAGGAGTGTTTTACTGAATGTGAGTTGTGATTGCCTGTCAATTTCACAACAAAAGAGAAGAAGAACTGATAATAAATACTGAAATATTCACAGGAAACTATACTGAGAACTTCGATTTACTTTGCAATGCCTCCCTCAAATGAATTAACTGTTAGGTAAAAGTTTGACTCAATGGAAACAAACACAATAGAGAAACTACACTAAGAAGAGGTAGAATGGCAATAGAGATTAAGTTCTTGGGGCCGGAGAGATAGCATGAAGGTAAGGTGTTTGCCTTACATGCAGAAGGACGGTGCTTCAAATCCCAGCATCCCATATGGTCCCCCGAGCCTGCCAGGGGCGATTTCTTAGTGTAGAGCCATGAGTAACCCCTGAGTGTTGCTAGGTGTGACTCCCCCCCCCCAAAAAAATTAAGTTCTTATAAGTATTTCTCAAGAGATTTTTTTTTTTATGTGAACTGGGGGAGAGAAAGCACAACACACAAAAAATAGGTAAGTGAAGGTCTAAGCACTAACCTAGAGCCTCAAAATGATCATTGATACCCTCAATCCTGTCTCTAAATTTGAAAAGAAAAACAAAACCTAGAAGCAGAAGTGATAGCACCTTGCAAGCTTCTGACCTGGGTTCAAACCCTGCCATTCCATATAGGTCCTAAGCCTCCAGGAGTGATTTCTGAGTGCAGAGTCAGGAGTAAACCCAGAGCACTGCTGGGTGTGGTCCCAAAACAAACAAACAAACAAAACAATTTACAAAACTAAAGTAGAACATGTGTATTCTGAGCTAAACCAGATGCCTTTCTGTGGCCATCATGGGTCCCCTAAAGTCCTTCTTTATTTTTGGAAACTTTAGTACTCCAATACACCTATGGCCATGCCAGAAGTCAGTGTCAGTTCCTTGATGACCCGTGATTCACTTAAAGTGTCCATTCCTTGGGAGCCTTTGCTCAGGGTTCCGTAAACACAGGGATATGGCAAGACTGTATGTAGTTCATGGAAAGCAGCAGCCCCCAGAGGAACATAGGGACCTATCGACAGGACTTCATTCTTCCATCAGGTCTTCTAAGAGGAGTCTTGCTGGCAGAGCAGAGCCAGAGTTCCCTTCAGAACTTCCTGCCTGGGGAGGGCAGAATTGGGGGTACAGACTTCAAAAAGGCACCTTAAAAAGCTCTGGAACCACAGAGGGGGCAGTTAAGCCTCATCTCCCTCTTTATTTTTCTATTTGCTAGTTTTTTTTGTTTAGGGGCAACATCCAGCTATGCTCAGTTAAACTTCTGGTTCTGTGATCAGGGATCACTGCTGGTGGTGCTCAGAAATGATTATGTGGTGACCAGGATTAAACCTAGTCAACCATAAGATAAAGGAAAAACCGAGGTCAGCTGTATCACTGTCCCAGGCAAGCACTTTACCAACCGAGCTCTCTCTCCCCACACTTCCTCTGTGTCTTGATAGGAAGTACTCAAGTGATGTGGTTGGAATCAACACTGGCTGTTTGTCTCCAGAGTGCTGAAGCAACAAGGCAAAAGCAGGCATTCTCTTTGCCAAAGCACAGGAAGGGCCTCAAAGAGAAGTCTAGAGGACTTGTAAAGGTTTCTGAAGAATTTAGATCTCTGAATTGAACTTTTTTTTTTTATTAGAAATATTGAGTCAGGATTTCTAAGTCATATCAACGAGATGCACTCCAGAGAATTCCATCTGGAGGAGACAGAGCTAGATGCCTAGGGCTTCTGGACTTCAGAGCACAAGCTTCTTAGTCTCTAGTACTATTTGTGCACTCCATACTAGCCTTCTGGCCTTGGGTGAGTTGCTCTGGTTCTTTAAGTCTACTCATCTTGTACACAGGTTCAGTGTGAGAATGAAATGAAATAATACAGGTAAAAGAATCAAGTTATGAGCCCTGAAATTTCTCACAGCAGCCAAGAAGTCTGACTTCCTGGAACAACTTACTCCAATAAGATTTGGCCAACTAATATCCTGCTCGAATTCCAATGAATTAGAAGTGACTATGGTATTGGATACAGCAAAAAAAAAAAAGTTTTCATTTCTTGTTGCCTGACTAGTAACTGATGCTAGTTGATGACCACTTGGTTCTTCTTTTATTTTATGCTTCTCCCTGGAGTAGCTATTAAGAGGATTATTATCTCACTCATTCATAAACTGAATTTTCCAGGCTTCCTCGCCAGACAGAAGAAAAAAAAAACCACCAACATATTAAAACTCCAAGCATAATGCAACTAGAATACTTTGCTGCAAAATAGAGATCCTTCTCTTCACCCAGCAAAGGAGAGCTCACTGGTCTCTTGTTAATCCAGGTTGAGGCCACAGGTGCACCCAAAGATACTGACTTCACAACCCTTAGTGGGCAGAACCAAATCTTCCCCACCAAGGTTAATGAGGAAGTTAAACTTCTGGTTAAAAATGAGAGAGTTCAGACCTCTGGGCCCAGCAGAATACTTAAAAAACAGAGGATTGGGCTAGAGAAGAAGCAGAGAAGAATAAGAAAGGCAGAAGGCAGAAAGCAGAAAAGAGAGATCCAGGACAAATTCAACAGGGAGAAGGCCCGGCACAAGCCAGGCACATAGGAATTGGGTTTTTTTTTTTTCATTTCTTCTTCCTTTCTTCTTCCTTCCTTCCTTCCTTCCTTCCTTCCTTCCTTCCTTCCTTCCTTTCTTCTTTTTTCTTTCTTTCTTTCTTTCTTTCTTTCTTTCTCTCTCTTTCTTCTTTCTTTCTTTCTTTCTTTTTCTTTCTTTCTTTCTTTCTTTCTTTCTTTCTTTCTTTCTTTCTTTCTTTCTTTCTTTCTTTCTTTCTTTCTTTCTTTCTTTCTTTCTTTCTTTCTTTCTTTCTTTCTTCCTTCCTTCCTTCCTTCCTTCCTTCCTTCCTTCCTTCCTTCCTTCCTTCCTTCCTTCCTTCCTTCCTTCCTTCCTCCCTCCCTCCCACCCTCCCTCCCTCCCTCCCTCCCTCCCTCCCTCCCTCCCTTCTTTCTTTCTTTCTTTCTTTCTTTCTTTCTTTCTTTCTTTCTTTCTTTCTTTCTTTCTTTCTTTCTTTCTTTCTTTCTTTCTTTCTTTCTCAAAACAAGACACTGAAGGCAAATGCTTGACAAATTCTTTCTCTCTCTCCAAATCTTTCTTCAGATACTCTGTGCCTGAGTGTTCAGTGCTCAGGAGAACAAATTAGATTTTATATATATATATACATATATATATACATATATATATATATGACATTCTTCACTTCCTGGGTTCTCCTGTTAGTGTGCCTATTAATTGTTAGTGTGCCTATTAATTTTAGGAGCTACCATCTCTCTTACTGTACTCCAGTTGACATGGTTAAATCACTTCTTTGATAAATTTTTGTCTACTTACTCAATAGCAGCAACCTGTTCAAACCAAGACAATTTATTAAGGAAAAACAGACATTACAGAAACATAGAATAAAGTAAAACAAAAGTCAAGCAATTGGGGCTGGAAAGATAGCATGGAGGTAAGGTATTTACCTTTCATGCAGAAGGTCATCGGTTCGAATCCCAGCATCCCATATGGTTCCCCGTGCCTGCCAGGAGCAATTTCTGAGCACGGAGCCAGGAAAAACCCCTGAGCACTGCCGGGTGTGACCCAAAAACCACACACACACAAAAAAAGTCAAGCAACCATGAAAATTGGGGCACACACTTATGATTGAAAGGTGATGAGATTATAACATAGGACATAATAGAGGAATTGTGCAAAACAGGATATTGGGGATCAGGAGGATCCCTTAAAAATGAATGTTTTAGAAGTCATGTTCAAGATCAGTAGTAAACACAAAAGAGATGGGTCTAGGGAAACTCTCTGAAAATTTTTTTGCTTACAGTGTTGTACAAAATAGGAATGGTGTGATGTATTTGATGTCTGCCTGAAAGTTGGAGGCCAGGATTATAAAATACAGTATTATGGTAAGCATAGGGTTACATTATTCTTACCTTGTTAAAAGTGAATATTTATCCTAAGAGGAAATTCCTCAAAAAAAGTGACAACCATTTTAAATAAACTGAAACAAAAAAGGCAGGTTACAATTAAATGGCTTAGCAATGGAAAGAGTAAAGGATTGATCAAGAGAAAAGTTTCTGGCCTCTCTACTCTGCTGTCCTGCATTTTCGGCCTGATTTCACCCTTGGTGCGGCTCATCAGCCAGCCTGCCTTCCTGTGAGCTTTCCGGGGAGTCTGCCTTCCCGTGAGCCTTCCGTGGAGGTGAGTCGACACGCCCAGAAAGGGAGGAGCCACTGAACTTCGCTGGATCTCAGATGCCAGCACACTTCTGCCTCTCTACTCTGCTGTCCTGCATTTTTGGCCTGATTTCATCCTGGGTGCGGCCCATCTGCCAGCCTGCCTTCCTGTGAGCCTTCCGTGGAGGTGAGTTGACACGCCCAGAAAGGGAGAAGCCAGAGGAGCACTGTTGCTCCGTGATGGTACACAGCATTTAGCCGATGAATACAATCACAACACGTAGAAAAACATGCAGTACTAGTGTGACAATGGGGAAACAACACGGGCCAGTGCCAGACATAGAGAATGAAGATGGCAACTCTGATGACTTGAACATGACCAACCACCTAGTCAGTCTCTCAGATAAGGAGTTTAGAGTTGCAATATGGAACATGTTCAAAGAACTCAAACAAAGTATAGAAGAGAAAACTAAAAAGAATCAGGAGAATATGAAGATAGAAATGAGAAAACTCCAAACAGAAATTTCAGATCAAATAACAGGTCTGAGAAACTCAGTAGATGAATTGAAGAAAAACATGTTTGAGATTTCCCACAGGTTAACAGCAGCTGAGGATAGAATCAGTACACTGGAAGATGAGATACATAACAATTACATACAGCAGAAGAAATTGGAAAAAAGCCTCAAAGCAAATGATCAAACAATGGAAAAATTACTCAAAGAATGGGAACAGATGAAAATAGAAGTCTATGATAAGCTCAACAGAAACAACTTAAGAATCATTGGAGTCCCAGAGACTCAGGAAGAAAATCTCCAGGAAGAATCAACAGTCAAGAACATCATTAAAGAGAAACTACCAGAGATAATGAATACATGTGATCAAATCCTGCATGCCCGAAGAGTGCCAACTAAAAGAGACCCCAGAAAAAACACCCCAAGACACATCCTAGTCACAATGACGAATCCCATAGATAGAGACAGAATTCTGAAAGCAGCAAGATCGAAAAGAGAAATTACATTCAAGGGAACATCCTTGAGATTTACTGCAGACCTGTCACCAGAAACACTCAAGGCCAGAAGGCAGTGGTGGGACATAGTGACAAAACTCAATGAAATAAATGCTTCACCTAGAATACTGCACCCAGCAAAACTCACTTTCAGGTTTGAAGGAACAATACATAGTTTCACAGACAAACAACAGCTCAAAAACTTCACAGACTCAAAACCATTCTTAAAAGAAAAACTGAACGGCATACTTTAAGACAAGGCTTACCAACAGACACACCAAACTTTAATATAAAGATGGCACTAACTCCCAGGACAATTCTTTCTCTCAATGTCAATGGACTAAATGCACCAGTTAAGAGACACAGAGTGGCTAAATGGATCAAAAAACTCAATCCAACCTTCTGCTGCCTACAAGAAACGCACCTGAATAGTCAGAACAAACATAGACTCAAAATAAAAGGCTGGAGGAAAATCATCCAAGCAAACAACACCCAAAAAAAAGCAGGAGTGGCCATATTAATATCAGATGATGCAAACTTTATACTTAGGAAAGTTGTAAGGGACAAAGATGGACATTTTGTATTAATCAAGGGATATGTACAGCAGGAAGAAATCACCCTCCTAAACATATATGCACCGAATGAGGGGCCAGCAAAATATTTAATACAACTGTTGACAAATCTGAAAAATAATATCAATAACAACACAATAATTGTGGGAGACCTCAACACGGCATTGTCAACACTAGACAGGTCAACCAGACTGAAACCCAACAAGAATATACTAGACCTGAGGAGAGAAATGGAAGAAAGAGGCCTAGTAGATATATACAGGACACTCCACCCCCAGAAGCCTGGATACACATTTTTCTCTAATGTACATGGGACATTCTCTAGGATAGACTACATGTTAGCACACAAAACATACCTCCATAATATCAAGAGGATAGAAATTTTGCAGGCTGCCTTTGCTGACCACAAAGCCCTGAAATTATATATAAACTACAAAGGGACACAGAAGAAAAATTTTAACACCTGGAAGTTAAATAGCCTCATACTGAATAATCAGGGGGTCCGAGATGAAATCAAAGAGGAAATCAAAACCTTCCTAAAAACAAATGACAATGGAGACACAAATTATCAGAACCTATGGGACACAGCAAAAGCAGTACTGAGAGGAAAATTTATAGCTTTGCAAGCACACATCAGGAAAGAAGAAGGGGCATACCTGAATAGCTTAATGACGCAGCTCATAGAATTAGAAAGTGCTCAACAAAAGGATCCAAAAATAGGGAGGCAGAAGGAAATAACAAAGCTGAGAGCAGAAATCAATGAAGTGGAAACCAGAAAAACCATCCAAAAGATCAACGAAAGCAGAAGTTGGTTCTTTGAAAAAATAAACAAGATTGATAGACCACTGGCAAAACTAACAAAGAAAGAAAGAGAGAGAAACTTGATAACTCGTATTAGGAATGAAAAAGGAGAGATCACTACTGATATGGTAGAGATTCAAAGGGTAATCAGAAACTACTTTGAGAAACTCTATGCCACTAAAAATGAAAACCTGGAAGAAATGGATAAATTTTTGGAATCTTATAATCTTCCACGATTGAATGAAGAGGATGTAGCATATCTAAACACACCCATTACTATTGAGGAAATTAAGAAAGTAATCAAATGTCTGCCCAAAAACAAAAGCCCAGGCCCAGATGGATTTACTAATGAATTCTTTCAAACCTTTCAAGAGGAACTACTACCAATCCTGGCAAGACTCTTTCATGAAATTGAAAAAACAGGAAAACTTCCAAATAGCTTTTATGAAGCCAACATTACCTTGATACCTAAACCAGACAGAGATGCTACGAAAAAAGAAAATTACAGACCAATATCGCTGATGAATGCAGATGCAAAGATCTTCAACAAAATCCTGGCAAATAGGATTCAATGCCTCATTAAGAAGATCATCCACTACGATCAAGTAGGTTTCATTCCAGGAATGCAAGGCTGGTTTAACATCCGTAAATCTATCAACATAATACACAACATCAACAGCAAGAAAAATAAAAATCACATGATCATATCAATCGACGCAGAGAAAGCATTTGACAAGGTCCAACACCCATTCTTGATCAAAACTCTCAGCAAGATGGGAATGGAAGGAACCTTTCTCAATATAGTTAAGGCCATCTACCACAAGCCAGAGGCAAATATTGTCCTCAATGGAGAAAAACTGAAAGCCTTTCCTCTAAATTCTGGCACAAGACAAGGCTGTCCTCTCTCACCACTCCTATTCAACATAGCACTGGAAGTACTCGCTATAGCGATTAGGCAAGAAAAGGATATCAAGGGAATCCAGATAGGTAAGGAAGAAGTCAAGCTCTCACTGTTTGCAGATGACATGATACTCTACTTAGAAAACCCCAAAGACTCTACCAAAAAGCTTCTAGAAACAATAGACTCATATAGCAAGGTGGCAGGCTACAAAATTAACACACAAAAATCAATGGCCTTTCTATACACCAATACTAATAAGGAAGAAATGGACATTAAGAAAACAACTCCATTCACTATAGTGTCACACAAACTCAAATATCTTGGAATCAACTTGACTAAAAATGTGAAGGACCTATACAAGGAAAACTATAAAACTCTGCTCCAAGAAATAAGAGAGGACACGCGGAAATGGAAGCACATACCCTGCTCATGGATTGGCAGGATTAACATCATTAAAATGGCAATACTCCCCAAAGCACTGTACAGATTTAATGCGATCCCCCTAAAGATACCCATGACATTCTTCAAAGAAGTGGACCAGGCACTTTTGAAATTTATTTGGAACAATAAACACCCTCGAATAGCTAAAGCAATCATTGGGAAAAAGAATATGGGAGGAATTACTTTCCCCAACTTTAAACTTTACTACAAAGCAATAGTTATCAAAACAGCATGGTATTGGAATAAGGACAGGCCCTCAGATCAGTGGAATAAGCTTGAATACTCAGAGAATGTTCCCCAGACATACAATCACCTAATTTTTGATAAAGGAGCAAAAAATCCTAAATGGAACAAAGAAAGCCTCTTCAACAAGTGGTGTTGGCACAACTGGGTAGCCACTTGCAAAAAATTGAACTTAGACCCCCAGCTAACATCATGTACGAAGGTAAAATCCAAATGGATTAAAGACCTCGATATCAGCCCCAAAACCATAAGTTATATAGAACAATACGTAGGTAAAACACTCCAGGACATTGAGGCTAAAGGCATCTTCAAGGAAGAAACTGCACTCTCCAAGCAAGTGAAAGCAGAAATTAACAGATGGGAATATATTAAGCTGAGAAGCTTCTGCACCTCAAAGGAAATAGTGCCCAAGATACAAGAGCCACCCACTGAGTGGGAGAAACTATTCACCCAATACCCATCAGATAAGGGGCTAATCTCCAAAATATACAAGGCACTGACAGAACTTTACAAGAAAAAAACATCTAATCCCATCAAAAAATGGGGAGAAGAAATGAACAGACACTTTGACAAAGAAGAAATACAGATGGCCAAAAGACACATGAAAAAGTGCTCCACATCACTAATCATCAGGGAGATGCAAATCAAAACAACGATGAGATACCACCTCACACCACAGAGAATGGCACACATCACAAAGAATGAGAATAAACAGTGTTGGCGGGGATGTGGGGAGAAAGGAACTCTTATCCACTGCTGGTGGGAATGCCGTCTAGTTCAACCTTTATGGAAAGCGATATGGAGATTCCTCCAAAAACTGGAAATCGAGCTCCCATACGATCCAGCTATACCACTCCTAGGAATATACCCTAGGAACACAAAAATACAATACAAAAACCCCTTCCTTACACCTATATTCATTGCAGCTCTATTTACCATAGCAAGACTCTGGAAACAACCAAGATGCCCTTCAACAGACGAATGGCTAAAGAAACTGTGGTACATATACACAATGGAATATTATGCAGCTGTCAGGAGAGATGAAGTCATGAAATTTTCCTATACATGGATGTACACGGAATCTATTATGCTGAGTGAAATAAGTCAGAGAGAGAGAAAAACGCAGAATGGTCTCACACATTTATGGGTTTTAAGAAAAATGAAAGACATTCTTGCAATAATAACTTTCAGACACAAAAGAGAAAAGAGCTGGAAGTTCCAGCTCACCTCAGGAAGCTCATCACAAAGAGTGATGAGTTTAGTTGGATAAATAACTACATTTTGAACTGTCCTAATAATGAGAATGTATGAGGGAAATTGAGAACCTGTTTAGAGTACAGGCGGGGGTCGGGTGAGGAGGAGGGAGACTTGGGACATTGGTGATGGGAATGTTGCACTGGTGATGGGTGGTGTAAAAAAAAAAAAAAAAGAGAAAAGTTTCCAATCATGGAGAGTTACTTCAATAGACTTAATATACATTATCTGCAGGAGCTCCAGGTTTAATCCCCAAACCATATGCTGCCCAGAGCACTGCTGTGAGCCAGGAACATCCCCTCACGACTTCTGAATGTGGGTCTAAACCAAAAATTAAAACAAGGGGGAATTATCTTACTCTGGCTATAAGATTTTTGTCTTTGCTACTAATTAGATCTGTGCCCAAAACACCTTCATGATTCACTGACAGTATAAGACCTCTGGTAAATCCCTGTTTCATCCAGACTTGCACTGTGGGCATTAGAACTTCCCTTCTCAAACAGAAGGAAGACAGGAGGGAAAGGAAAAGGATTCATGCCTTTGATATCACTAGTGCTTAGAGCTTAACTGAAGAGAACTACCAAGAATGTGTGTTGGGTTTCAAACATGACATCTGGTTGCCATCTATCATTATTGATGCTGTTTATGGTAGAGGGTTGTGGATGGGTGGGTATCGTCACTGTTTAAAAAGATAAGGCAACATAACTATGTAGATTTCTTCCCAACTGACTAATTCCCCAGTATTTATTCTGACACAGAGCAAGATGCTTGGGTTCAGAAAAACCTGACTTCCCCAATCACCAAGTGCAGGGCAAGCATCTCAGGGACAAGTGGCTGGTATGAACACCTGTCCTGGATAGTTCTTTTTCACAGCTATCTACAAGATACTCATCAAGTGCCTTCCAAGAGGCATTTGTGAAACTGGTTCCCCATGGGCTGTCATGTTTTAGAATCAGGAAGCAGCCCTGCACAATGGCAGAGGTGGGGGAAGGGAGAAACCTATATCTCAGCTGGCACATTATTACCCCACCTGGGACATAAATCACTGTGGACCTGCTTAATTTAAGGATTAAGTCCTAGAAGTGGAACTAGATCAATATATGCTCCTATTTTAGGTTCTTAATATATAATTGCCTTCCAGAGTTTTATCATTTCTTACAATGGCCACCAAGTACCAAATACAATCTTTCCACACACTCACCTCATAGAACATTAGGAGTTTAAATTGTTATTTTTATACAATTTCTCTCTCTTTACTTATGAGAATGGCAATTTTTTTTCTGTTTACTAGCATTTGCATTAATATTCTATATATTCACATATTCTTTGTAATCCCTTATCCTGCTCCAACCCATTGGTTATGTGTTGTGCCTTAAAAATTTTAGCATATAATCTGCTTATATAAATAATTCACATCTATAGTACAATAGAAGAAAATAACGGCAGAGCAGCATTAAAATAAAAATAGCTGGTATTTCCACAAGCCAGATGAATCATTAGCTGTGATTTTTGTCCAGACAGGTAACTCTATAGGATTTTTTTTTCATTGATTTAAAATAAGTTTTAAAACATGAAGGAAATTAGCTTTTTATGTATTTATTTTTACTTAGAATGGTGATTGGTTTTTACATAAAATACCAATAGTGTTTACTACATTTTATCAATCTTTCCTTTTTCATATTTTACACTGGTTTTAGATTTAAAATTTCTTCCTCAACTTAATTGTGGCCTGTTAAAGTAATTTTTTGAAACACGACTAGTTAATCTAAAATTGTTTTTGCTATATAATGGGATATATGGATGACTTGAGTGCTTTTCCTAATTAGCCAGTAATTTCCAAAGTCACTTATTGAATAATCTATCTTTTCCTTTTGGTGAGTTACTTGTTCTATCATAAATTAAATGTTCACATGCACCAGGGAATATTTCCAGGTTATCAATTCTCAACCATTGATCTTATTGTCAATACCATATTGTTTTCAGTTTTGTGGCTCTATAATGCATTTTAAGACTTGTTACTACAGAATGGTCTTCTAGAAAATATAACCTGGATCTGGTGATATTGTACTGGAGATAAGGCAATTGGCCTTGCATATAGCAGACTTCATCTTAATACTGGGTCTCTAAGCACTACTAGGCATGATTTCTGAGTGCAGAGCCAGGAGAAAGTACTAAACTTGTCAAGTGTGGACCAAAAATTACTATTTAATTTTTTAATGTATATTTTACTTTGTTTATTTAAGTCTCTGTTTTAAAAAAATTATATTTATATGACCACTGTGAAATTACAAAGCTACCCTTGATTGAGTTTCAGTTATACAATATTTCTTTTTTTTTTTTTTTTTTTTGGTTTTTGGGCCACACCTGGCGCTGCCCAGGGGTTACTCCTGGCTGTCTGCTCAGAAATAGCTCCTGGCAGGCACGGGGGACCATATGGGACACAGGGATTCGAACCAACCACCTTTGGTCCTGGATGGATCAACTGCTTGCAAGGCAAACGCCGCTGTGCTATCTCTCTGGGCCCTTTTTTTTTTTTTTGGTTTATACAATATTTCAACACCAATTCTTTCACCAGTGTACTTCTCTGCACCAATGCTCCTTCACCTCCATTTGCATCTCATCAGTTTGCTTCTATAAGAGGTACTTTATTTCATGTATACTATTTGAGTCTTTATACATATGTGTGTGCATGTGTGAAGATTTATGTGTGTATAAATATGTAGTCTTTGACCTTAGGATTAAAGTTTAGTTTATTTGAAAAATAAAATTAATTTTTAAAAAAAAAATTAGAACAGAAACAAAAACTAAGATATGTATGTGTTGTTTTGTATGGTATTTTGTTGTTTTTCTTGTGTACCATAATTGTTTACCAGGGCCAATAAATCAGATATGGCACACTTCCATCTCTCAAAAAGAGCACACGGGAAGTGGGGCCATGTAAAAAGCAAGGGACTATAGGGCATTGATAGATAGTGATATCAGGTGCAAAAAGATGTCTGCCAGCCCCACTCCCAGCATTGTCCTCCTGGTGGATGGGAATTGACAAACAATGGTACATATATTTATGCAGCCATTATTTATAAGTTCCTGCTGCACCTTAAACAGATGACTGCCTTCTAGAGCTTCCTGTCCAGGAAAGGATACAAGCAGGAAACTGATTATGGTCTTGGGATGGATTATCGATATGAATAAGTACAGATACAGAGAGAATGGGCCCAGATCTGAGGAAAATAACTTTTCCCATCAAGGGAATTCTTCTGAGGGATTGGAGAAACCATGCAAAGAGAGGTCAATGTAAAATAGCAATAGTCTGGTCAGGGAGCAGAGAGCAGCTTGTAACTATTCAGAGCTGAAAATGAGTGTATCAGCATACTAGTGTGGGTATCTACTGCAAGGAAGGACCCCACAAAGGGAAGTAATGGGGTTAAAGTAAGTCAGTGGAGGAGCCATCAGGATTCCTCTTTAGGGGACTGAAATTCCTATTTGAGATATGTGGTAGTTTTCTATAGATAGCCTCTCTTTTTCACCTTACTTTTCCAAGATCTGAGCAACTTGGCTGGTTTTAAAGGGATAAAGCAAAGGATTAGGAGGACAAATAGAAGGAGATGATGGGACTTAAAGGAACTGGTGGTTTGGGACTCTACATTAGGGAAGCAGACTCTCAGAGGCTCAAACTTTTGTGTCAGAGTCCTGGGGAGAAGTTCACAGATGACATCTTTTTCCAGAGTTCTAAGTCTTGGCAAAGGCCCTGTGCCCAAGAGCAGAGAGGACTTCCTGACATTTTGAAGGGAATGGGGAGTGCAGGCAATATTCAGTTTCCTGATGTGTGGCTGGTGTAAATAAGGAAACAGAGATTCTTATGGCTTCTGATCAGCCATAAGAGTGTTACTGTCCCTTTAAGGGTGAAGATGTCAATTACCAGATGCCTCCACCTTGGTAACTGCCACTGGAGGGCAGTTGGCCCAGGAATATATAAAGCAGGGGCTGAAGTGCCACACTGCACCCTGCCCGATTGTTCCTGCTGATAGTTGCTGCCAAATTGCTGGAGAATCTTTGCTACCTGACTCCTGGCTTCTGCTACCTTTTGCCACCTCTTCTACAGTAGTTCTAGGCTTGACAATGTGGACCTCGGAGGTCTTAGTGCACCAAAAGTAGCAATTTTCAACTATCATTGCTGGTCTACAAGAGTAAGAGGATCGAAAACTTCTGGTCTACTGCTTTGGTTCTACTTGCCTGTCTGTGCATCCAGATGCAAAAGAGGCATGGTGCTCAGTTATAGAAAGGTTAAAGAATACTGGTCTCAGGAGGTGGCATTGACCACATAGATGTACCAATAATTCTTTCTGCCCATGACCCCACAAACTGGAGAATCATTTCAGACATTTTTATTTTATAAAAAGAAAATGACATTTGTGTACATCTTCATTTGGGAAATAAGTCGCTTTTTTGCAAGTCTCCCATACACAAAATATGAGAGGAATAGAAGCATGGAAATGAGAAATAATATCCAAACACCACTGAAAACCCTGAAAACATGCTAGAAAAATGGGTCACTTTGGTTATGAGAACTGTGGTTTTCACTTGGTGCATCAATGTGCACCATGTAGTCCTAACCTACTATAAATGGCACTTGTGCTTTATCTTTAACATGATAAAAGAATTAGTCACTGTAATTATAAAGACTTAGTAGAATAAGTATATCAGAAAAAGATGCATAGCTATTATTACATAATATTTAAAATAAATAAGTATAAAAAATCAAACCTCAAAATTAAAACATTTGGGGCCAGAGAGATAGCACAGCCGTAAGGCGTTTGCCTTGCATACAGAAGGACGGTGGTTTGAATCCCGTTAGCCCATATGGTCCCCTGTGCCTGCCAGGAGCGATTTCTGAGTGTAGAGCTAGGAGTAGCCCCTGAGCACTGCTGGGTGCTCAAAAACCCAAAAAAAAAAATTAAAACATTTGCCTGTAAATGAAAATTCCATCAGATGAGATAGGAGTTTGTGTTTTGATTAGATAAATTATCACAATGAACTGATATGAAAAAGTTGAGAAATCCCAAAATATGTAAGTAAGTCATATATACAAAGCAGTAAAAGAGGAAATACATTCTGACAATTAAAAATTTTTTTTTTATATTTCAAAGGAAGACAGTAAGACTTTCATATATCATTTCCTATCATATTAGGGGAGAAATTATTTTTGGTTTTTGGCTCACATCTGGAGGCATTCAGGGTTTAATCCTG
Organism: Suncus etruscus; assembly: GCF_024139225.1. Classification (NCBI taxonomy): domain Eukaryota; kingdom Metazoa; phylum Chordata; class Mammalia; order Eulipotyphla; family Soricidae; genus Suncus; species Suncus etruscus. Next base: position 77,470,520 of record NC_064861.1, on the reverse strand, counting down.
GTTCTGGACTCAGAAATTACTCCTGGCAGGCTTGGGGACCATATGAAATGCTGGAAATCGAACCCAGGTCCTTCCTGGGTCAACCAGGTGCAAGGCAAATTCCCTACCTTACTGCTATCTTTCTGGCCCCAATATTACAAAATATTTTTACATAGTCTATGTCTCTTGCTTGGAAGAATGGTATAAATATATTTAGACTATCTCTCACATGTATGGTATAAATTGCTACAACATTTTGTAAAGCTGGCTTTATATATCAAAGTATCAAAAACCTAAACATTTTTCTTTTTTCAATAATCCAACCATTTTCTTTTTCCAAATCAGTTATTCTCACTGCAATGTCATGGCCTGGGATACTACTATTACTCTCTCATACCTGCAGAATTACCATGCCTACCACCAGGGGCCAGAGCCCTCCTTATGATTCTATGGTCCCCTTTTGTTCCATTAGCAGCCCATCAAGAAATTCACAGTACAATTGGCCTTCTTGCAATAGAAAAGGGTTTGTTTCCCTTGTAATCTTACCTCTGATGTTTTCCCAGGAGGACTTAGCAGGGCAACCACAAAGATTTATGCGTGAGGATATTCATCAGAGCATTACTTATAACATAATGGTGAAAAATGGAAAACACCTTAATGTCCATCCGGCAGGAAGTGGTTAAGTGGATATTATGCAGTCATTAGAATTTAGGAAACTGCGTACAACTTTGAAAAATGATTTTACAGTTCCATGAGTTTTTGCCATTCTTATTAAAATGCAGAAAGAGATTTGGAAGTGAAGTTTATTTGCCCCATTTTCTACAAATGGTATAAAACGTGTCTTCAGCACCTCTGTGTGTTCTGGTTCTTCGAATCGCTGAGTTCAGGCACCTGGAGAAGTGTGTGCAGCCCCACCTGGCATTATAGTCCCAACTCCTCAAAGCCAAAGCACACAGGATGAGCTGACAATAAGGCTTTGGCCTCCTTGCCAAAAGGTCTCTTAAAAATTTTAGAGTTTAAGAGCCCAAAAGGCCTCTAAAAGTTTGCTGGCTTTTTTTTTTCTTTTGCAATCCCCTGTATGCAAACTCTTGCAAATAGAAAATTTGTCCAATTGGCGCAATGATCTCACTCTGCAATTCTAAAGACTTGTTCCATGTAATGATCAGTTTCTGACTTTCTGCAAAAGGTTGAGTTCTCCTATTCATCCTCCTACCTCTGCCCTGGCCAGGCCAGGCAGGCTGTGAGCAAATCTGCCTGACTGGTCACTTTCTCACTTTCAGGCTGAGATTTTTATAGTCCCATACATGTGTGGGGTCTGTGTGCTGGGAGGGGAGGAAGAAGAGCTGAGAACTCAGGCGAGTCTGGCGAGGCTGGCTGAAAATAAAATATTATACTGACTTTTCTCTGAAAAATTGTGATGTAGGGGACACATGTCCCCTTGGCTGGCTCTGTCTCAACTCCACAATTGTGGTGTCCCATTCTGCAGGAGTGTCAGGATTCTGCAGTGGTCTCTTCCCACATAATGCCTGGAGGCACTCACTCTTTTGGGATTCTCAGGGGCACACAGACCCCAGTGCCTGTGTCTTACTGGTCCTGGGTACCCCCAGAAGATTCAGGTGAAGTATTTCTCTCCTGGCTCCTGGTAGGGAGAGTACAGAAGTGATGGCACCATGCCCAAGCTTTCCAAAATTCCCTCCCCAAGACTGGTGAAAGCCATACAGTGACTGAGGACTTCAGGGGTTCCAAAAATCATTATCCAAAAACTCATTGGAGAATCTTCAGGATGGATCATGTAGTACCTAATGTCTTTTAGCAGTTCTGAGCAAGAAAGGTCTATTTGGCTCTGAAAGAAAACCTGTGTTCTCTTTCTCCACTAAGCTCAGTCACATCATACCAGCATACAGGGCCTCTGCCTGTTCTGCTCTCACTGCCTTTAGTACCCACTGCAGAAGTCATCACAAGAACCCATCTCTGATGTGTGTTGGCACATTCTACCAGGGGTAAGATCTCCTCCCAAAATCTCCAAGATCTACCCCCAAGACCTACGCCCTTCAAGAAAGAGGCCACAAATTAATCCCTTCAACCACCCTTTTGCCCATCACAGAGGCCTGGCACACCTTGTAGTTTGGTGAGGGCATTCTGGATCATGCCCTGGACATAGGTCATTGGCTTTTATCCTTGCATTTATAGAGCTTAAATATTAAAAGTCAAAGACACAAAATGGAAGGGTGAACCAATGGGTTTCAAGAAGGCTGATGTTCATAAAGATGTCAGAAAAGAGAGCAGATGATCTGCACCATCCCAAAAGCCTAAGGCCCGCAAGAGTTTAGGTTGTTATGAGTTCAACATAAAGACCAAGTTTGGGGAGAGAGATCAGCCATATGAAGTGTGGCATCAGAAAGAGCAGCATTAGAGCCTCCAAGAAGGGAGCTGATGCACCCAGAGAAATCCCTTATGGGGTGAACCTGCAGAAACTAGTCACACTCACCATATAGGGCTGAAGCTGAAGAGAAAGAAAGAAAAAGAAAGAAAGAAAGAAAGAAAGAAAGAAAGAAAGAAAGAAAGAAAGAAAGAAAGAAAGAAAGAAAGAAAGAAAGAAAGAAAGAAAGAAAGAAAGAAAGAAAGAAAGAAAGAAAGAAAGAAAGAAAGAAAGAAAGAAAGAAAGAAAGAAAAGAAAGAAAGAGGAAGAAAGAAAGAAAGAAAAAGGAAGGAAGGAAGGAAGGAAGGAAGGAAGGAAGGAAAGGAAGGAAGGAAGGAAGGAAGGAAGAAAGAAAGAAAGAGGAAGGAAGGAAGGAAGATGAAAGAAGGAGGAAGAAAGAAAGAAAGAAAAAGGAAGGAAGGAAGGAAGGAAGGAAGGAAGGAAGGAAGGAAGGAAGGAAAGGAAGGAAGGAAGGAAGGAAGGAAGGAAGAAAGAAAGAAAGAGGAAGGAAGGAAGGAAGATGAAAGAAGGAAGGAAAGAAGGGAGGAGGGAGGGAAGGAAGGAAGATGAAAGAAAGAAGGAAAGAAGGGAGGAGGGAGGGAAGGAAAAAAGGGAAGAGGGAAGGAGGAGGGAGGGACAGAGAAAAGAGAATGAAAAGAGAGAGGGAGGGAAGAAAGGAGTGAGGGAGGGAGAGAGGGAGGAGGGCCCGAGCAATAGCACAGCCAGTAGAGCACTTGTTTTACAAGCAGCTGACCAGAGTTTGATCCTTTGCATCCCAAATGGTCCCTTGAACCTTCGAGGAGCAATATCTGAGCACAGGGCCAGTAGTAAATCCTGAGAGTGGCTGAGTGTGGTCCAAAAGGAAAACAAAAACTAAAACTAAAGAAGAAGGAAGGAAGGGAGACATGTTCCAAATCTCTCAACAAAAATGTGCTTCCAAGGCTTGTGAGAGACATTTTATCTGCATCAGACTGCCCACTACTAGCCTGGAGTACTTCCCTCCATGAGCCATGAGTTTCTTCCTCCACCCATTCGTACATTTCAGTTGACTTCTACAGCCACAGCCACGTTTGGGGGGTTTCCCTATTCTATAGGTCCTACACTTCTATTTCTGAACATTTTATGTTTTGAAATGCTTAAGGACTGAGAATCATAGTATGTTATATTTATACTTGGTTATATCTGATACAACAGACTGCGGTGTGTTCCATATATTCCGACATGTGCCCTTTGACTCAGCTTTATTCATCTCAATAGATTTCCAGATGATTTAGTTGTGTTTTCCTGATGAGTAATCAGGAAACTTAACTTTGAAAAGTAGCTTTTGCCCTTAGGAATATATTCTCTTCTTTACAGCATGGGAGTGACTATTTATGTAAGTATGTGTTAGTGTGATATGTAAGGGAAAAATACTCTTCCTAGCTTTTTTCCATGTTCTTGAAATCATAAAATTACCTGTCCCTTTAAAGATTTATAGACCCTCACCTGTAAAACCTTCTGTGCCCTTAATCTTTATAGAGCTAGTTCATTCATAGCAATTTTATTTTTTTTAAGATTTTCTGCTGTTTGAACATTAATGCCTGAAACAACTGTATTATGCACAACTTTGTAAATCATGATGTTCTAATAGAAATTTAAAAAGAAAAGATTTTCTGGCTTATTTGTATTTTCTAGATTTTCTTAAGCCAGTTTAAGTGTACTCTTCCTGAACATTATGAACTAATGCAGTTTCCATATTTAGAAGAGCTGTTTGTTGAAATCTCTTATAAGTCTATAATCGCCTTCATACTTGTGATTATGTCTTTATTCTAAATCCTATTTTTGTCTCATTTTTCCTTGATTAGATTTCTTGGTTTTGAATATTTTATTCCTCATTTCAGAGAATCCAATCTCATTTATTTAGCAATTCTGCTGACTGCATATTTATGCCTGCTGTATTTGTCAGTTTCTTCTTCCTACTTTCCTTATGCTTTCTTATTTTATTTTTGCTCTTTTTGTTTAATAATGGTCAGAATATTTGATTTTATGTTGTCTTATTTAATAAGGAAAGCATCTAAGATTATTACTGTAATAAAAAAATACAGCTTTGGCTGCAGCCCATAACTTTTCCTATGTTGTTCTCTCATTATTTCTCCAATAGCAAATGTTTGTTGTAATTTATTTCTTACTGAGTTATATAGAAATTTAAGTTTTCAATTTCAAATAATTTTTCATCTAAAATTAAGATTATAGTGTGAAAGGCAGGAACACATGCTTTATGTAATGAGGACTGGATTCCATCCTTCATAGCTCCCTTGAGATGGCTTTAAGTTCTACTGATCTAACCCAAAAATTTTTAAGAAGAAAAAAGGTGGGGCTAGAGAAATAATACAGCATAAGACCTTGCATGCAGCTCACCAGGGATTGATTTTCAGCATTCTTTATAGCCCCCTGAGCATAGTCAGGAGTCATTCCTATGGGTAGAACCAGGACAGACCCCCATAAGCACCACTAGGTTTGCCCCAGAAAACAAAAAAAATTTAAAGAAATAATATTTAAAAATAAGATTTTGTCCATTATTATATGAATTGTAATCTAAGAGCCATTTTAGCCTGTTTAAGAATTTATTCGAATATTTTGAGGTTTAATATGTAATTAATGGTATGAATAGTTCAAGGGAATGAAAAACATATAAGCATCATCTCTGCAATTTAATACATTACTGTTAAATCAATTTTATCTGTGCTATACTAAATGAGCAAAGAATAAAAACATGATACCAAATTAGAAAAATACAGATATAATCCACTATTAAATTGTTTTTCTAAATACAGTTTTTCTGTTTAGTCTACATTTCGAGTCAATGTTATTCATGATAATATCAATAATAACAATAATAATAATAATAGCACAACATGTATCAGGTGCTATGATAAGCTAACTAACAATGTTATACCCATCAAATATTGCAGATTTTTTTATAGTGAAGTACTGAATATTTATTTGTCTGCAACCAGCAATGAGAAAACTACTTGAATTCATTTGGATGGCCTGATCTATTAAGCCCAGAGAGAAATACAATAGATATAGAAATAGACCACATCGGGGCTGAAGAGATAGATGGAGGTAGGGTGTTTGCCTTGCATGCAGAAGGACAGTGGTTCGAATCCCAGCATCCCATATGGTCCCCCGAGCCTGCCAGGAGCGATTTCTGAGTGTAGAGCCAGGAGTGACCCCTGAGTGCTGCCGGGTGTGACCCAAACACCAAAAAGAAAGAAAAGAAAGAAAAGGAAGGAAGGAAGGAAGGAAGGAAGGAAGGAAGGAAGGAAGGAAGGAAGGAAGGAAGGAAGGAAGGAAGGAAGGAAGGAAGGAAGGAAGGAAGGAAGGAAGGAAGGAAGGAAAGAAGAGAAGAGAGCACTTCATGGCAGGCCTGATGTGGAATGGATTGCAAACTACATACCAGTTTGGGGTTCCTCTTGCTGACGCCGTTTGACTCAAAACACTGGTCCCAATTGAGGACAGGCTGACTGCAGGTTCAGATCAGCTGTTCTGTCTATCAATGGGAAAAGTGAAAAAATCTGACTCCTAAAATCATCAAAGTCTCCCCCAATCAGGCTGTGTATGTGGGTGTTTGTGTATGTGCATGTGAAAAACAGTTTATATTTAAAAAAAAACTTATTTAGAAAGATTTGAGGGGAGACAAGAGAGGGAGCACTTGTAATAGAGAACATGGCATTCTCCAGGGTAAAAAAGGCAAGCAAAAAGACAGAGACAAGCAAGGGAGAACACAGGCTTGAAGAGCAAGTCCAACCCAGGCTTTAAGTTGGATTTGAAGGACTCCTATTTCCTAGACAAACCTTTGTTGAGGGGTCAAAGTGATTGTATAGTAGTGGATAAAGCATTTGTCCTGTATGTGCCCTGCCCAGGAATGATCCCCAGAACCGCATCCAATTTTCTGAGCATCACCAGTACTGAGCTCAGAGCAAGGAATAAGCTTTGTGCACTGCTAGGCATCCCCTAAAACAAAAGCACACATAAAAAAGGACCTTTCTTGAAGCTGAGAACTCAGTCACTTGTAGCTAAGTTTGCAAAGATGTTCCACAAACTATCATCCTAAAACCTTTCAAATGCTTCCATCATGCTCCAGCACTGGCTTTTAAGCTCCAACTTGTTATGGAAGGAAGATGGTCCACCCTTATCCTTTCTGTCCCTTTTGGTGCCTTCATTAGCATTTAACCTAACCCACCAGTTAGCTCCTGGGAGCAGGTAGAAGCCCTAGTGTTGCAAACAGCTTCTCTTGGATCAGCTACCTTCCTCCTTCCCAGAGGCCGGGCCCTCATTTAGGGAAAGGTGGAAAGAATAATGGAGTAACATATTGATAAATATTTCAGTAAGTTGAGGAAATGCCAAGAAAGGAAGAAAAGTTTAAAATAAAAGAAGTCTTTTTCTAAGGAGTTACAGAAATCTTTTAAGAGAAGCATCCTTTCCTTATTATCTCAGTGGTTGCTGATGATGTTTGGAAGTGAGGAGGACCATTCCTTTACTTTCATATTGAATTGTATATGAAGTTTATGCCTGAGTAAGTAATGTCAATCTTTTCCTTTTCAGTTTTACACAGTTCAATTTCCTTTGGCTATCTAACTGGGACCTTTCCAAAGAATAGCCTGTGTGTGGAAACATAATGTGGAGATATGTGCTTACAGATTTCCAGTAGTCTCTGCCGAAATGGGTTTTCAGTGCCTTTTGACTGTTTCTTTAATGTGGAATATCACTGCTATAACTAGCATGCTAATATTTTAGGGGGCATTAAAACTGATAAGTATGATAAATTTTTGTTATGTAATCTTTTGTTAATTACAGCTTTGATTTCTAATGTTGAATCAGTATTATCTTCCTAAGTATTTTCTTCCATGAGGTCTTACACATACTGTATTTTCTTATATTACTCCTAAAATAACATTGATCTTTTGATTTATTCTTTGTAAGATTGACATATTTTTCTTTCCTTTTTCTTAGTTTATATTTAAAAAAATTTTTATTAAGTAGTTGGAGCAATAGTACACTTTTTTTTGGTGGGGTGGGGGTTTGGGTCACAGCGGGCAGTGCTCAGGGGTTACTCCTGGCTCTACCCTCAGCAATCGCTCCTGGCAGGCTCTGGGGATCATATGGGATGCCAGGATTAGAACCACCATCCTTCTGCATGCAAGGCAAACGCCCTATCTCCCTGCTATCTCCCCGGGCCCAGCAGTACATTTTTAAGCTGCTTGCTTTGCATGTGGCTAACCTGGGTTCGATCCTTGGCTTACCATATGATCTCCTGAGTACAACCAAGAGAAATTTCTGAGTACAGAGTCAGAAGTAAGCCATAACTCATGTCAAGTAAGACCCCCCAAAAATCAAAATTTAATAAAATATTAAATATAAAACTATTTTATTTGGGTGAGAAATTAAGCTAGAATTTAAAGAATAAAGGGTTTTTTAATTGACATCTGGAACAGTTAATCTAAAATTATATTATTTTTATCTAGTAAGGATTGATTGACTTAACCACAATGCCATCTGATATATTTTAGGAATTGTTATATTGCTTAATTTGCTTAGTCTATGATCCTTAGTCTTATGATTCTTAGCATGGCACCTTGAACTGATTTCTACCATGTTCAGTATATTAAAATCATTTAAATATTTACATTTATTGGTATAAAGTATAATACAGGCTACTCTGTCATTTTTATTATAAAATTCTAAATATCTATTAGCAGTTCCATTTTAAAATATCATTATTCATTTTTCTTTAAAAGTTTAAAACATGATTAGTCTTATTTAGTTAACTTTAAATTGTGTTCATTTGCTTAAACTTTTTAATTTTAGTAATAGTTATTTTTATTAAATACTCAGACTTTTTTCATCTATTTTCTTTTTTTTTCTTTTCTTTTTTTTTTGGGGGGGGGGCCACACCCAGCGGTGCTCAGGGGTTACTCCTGGCTGTCTGCTCAGAAATAATTCCTGGCAGGCACGGGGGACCATATGGGACAATGGGATTCGAACCAACCACCTTTGGTCCTGGATCGGCTGCTTGCAAGGCAAACACTGCTGTGCTATATCTCCGGGCCCTTTCATCTATTTTCTACTAGAGTTTGAGGTTTATTTTTTACTTGTATATTTTAAGTATATGCATTTAATGTTATATGTATATGTAATACAAAGTCATGTGACTACTCATATTCTTTACATTAAAACTTTGTAATGCAGGGGCCAGAGTGATAATTCAGCAGTTTAGGTGCTTGCCTTGTACATGGCTGACCCAGGTTCCCTGAGCCCTGCCAGTAGTGATCTCTGAGCACAGAGCCAGGAGTAAGCCCTGAGCATAGCCAGATGTGGCCCTCAAACCAATCTATCAATGAAACATTGTGACCTACTTGAACTTTATTTCAGAATTATTTACTTATACTACTAAGAGTAATAGTAAATAGTAGTAATTACAGTTTTTTAATAGTTGCTATTATTGACAAGTAGATACAATTTTTATTTGGATATGCATTTTGTTGGTTTTAGTGACTGAATATGGATAGCTTTCTTACATTTTATAATTTGTATAATTTTAACAATTCTTCATTATTAGTCTTTGTGAATGCATACAATTAGTTTCAAAATAAATATATTCTGCCTGTTTGGGACATAATTACATGTTTATATATAAAGAAAAATGTTAAATATGGTAGAATTTTCAAGTATAAATATATATTATATTTATCATGCATTTCTTTATTCTCTCAAAGCTCTATTATTATAATAACATAAATGGAATAATAATAATATCTCCTAAAGATTAAGCAAATAGAAAAGGAATCTATAGTGCTTACAGTATAGGTAAAATATTTCAAACAACAAGCAGAGCAGGAGTAAATGAGTCAAAGATCCACATAAAGAAAATCTTTCTGCCTACAGAGAGGATAACAGTGGAAACAAATTAATTTTCCCCGCAGGACTCGGGAAGTTTTGGGATTTGGAAGCACCAGCCGCCAAGGCTTCACATCTGTACTAGGCAGTTAGATGCCACCCCCCATGCCTTTTCCAATCTTTTTGTCTTCCATGTGTAGCCAAGGAAACATCCCATTCCCATCGCAACAGGAAATGGGAGTTTTATTATCTTTAGAATTGAGGAGCTCCAGATGTGGAGAAACCAGATGTAGTTGCTAGAAAAGGTGCTAAACTAAAAAAAAAAAAAAAAAGGGAATAAGTAAGTATAACCCTAGCCTGGCTTCAGCCAACGCCTCTTCTCTTGCCCTCTTGCCAGGTGTAATCAATATTCTATATAACCTTCACCACCAGATAGGATACTGAAGGGTGATTTTCTAGACAAAACCAACGGCCACAAATGAAAATGCTTCACAAGCTCTGTCATTAGGGGACTTTACAAGAGAAAAACAAAAGCTGGCAGTCTGATTGCACCCAGTGGAGGGCCACAGTAGTGATCTAATAGGGGCACATGGAGCTTCCAATGAGTTTAAAGTCTTGCACTGAAATGTGAACTCACAAAAAATGAGCTAAGACTCAACACAGAAAACTTAGATTGTATCTAAGGCAAACAGGGAACAACATTAAAAGCACATAAGCAAACAGAAAAGAACTTAGAGGAAAAGACAATAGAAGGAAGAAAATAAAAATTAAATCAATAAAAAGATAAAGCAATGAGGGTAAGAGAGAGATGAACAATGAATGTGCTGAGTCATTTCAGCATTTCCTATAATTTACTAAAATGTGAAAACTATGAAAAGAATATCCTAGTCATTTCTAGAGTGACTGGATCCAACAACAGAAGGACAACAACAAAAAAACTTTGCCAAGCACATCATCACAAAACATTCAGAATGCCAGGAAGGAAGAGATTCCAAGACTTCAAAGAAGAAAAAAGAAGCAAAACATTGCTTGTACACAGGAAATGAATAAGCAAGGAGGTAAAAAAAAAAGTAATTGTTATAAGCATTTATTAAAAATGGTAAGAAAGGGACTAGAGGGGATAATGTGTTTACCTTGTATATAGCTGACCCTGATTTGATCCCCAGCACTGCATATGGTCCCCTTAACACTGCCAGGAGTGATCCTTGAGCACCTCCAGTTGTAGTCTTGACATCAAAAATAAATACATAAAAAAAAAGAAAAAAAGAAAAACAACAAATGGGGCCGGCGAGGTGGTGCTTGAGGTAAGGTATCTGCCTTGCAAGCGCTGGCCAAGGAAAGATCGCTACCGTGGTTCGATCCCCCGGTGTCCCATATGGTCCCCCCCAAGCCAGGGGCAATTTCTGAGCGCTTAGCCAGGAGTAACCCCTGAGCATCAAATGGGTATGGCCCGAAAACCCCAAAAAAATAAAATAAAATAAATACATATTTATTTTGATTAAAAATATAAGTAAAAGTTATGACTTGCAGAGAAAAGAAATAGGAGTTCAAGGAGGTAGTACTTTAATACCGGTTTTTCAAAACTCTATATACTTGCTTTGGTAAAAAGTAATTTATTTTTCTTTTGGTTTGGGGGGACCATACCCAGTGGTGCTCTGGGCTTACTCTGGTTCCAATGATTTCTAAATCATTCCTGGTGCTGCTCAGGGGACCATCTATGGTATCAAATACTGGATTCAGGTCTGCTGCAAGGTAAATGGCTCCTGTGCCATCTCTCTGTCCCTAGACAAAATATATTAAATAGCAATATGCATACCTATATTTGTGATTTTATTTTGGTTTGCTAACAGTCACTCTTATCTATACAAATAATAAGCATTAAGGATTTTTGTTATCAGTTGAGGTCTTTCCAGGTAGTGTTAAATAAGAAGATCATCGAAATTCCAGAAACTGGACCAAAGATGCATGCAGCCCAACTCTTTGAGATGTCTCCCTGAACCTGTATGACCATTGCAATTATTTTAGAGCTACAGTATTATCAATGGCAGTGCCTCCAGCACCACACTCATGACTAGCATACCCAATTCCTTCCCACAAGGACATCAGTGTTCCTGCCTTTCAATCCCTCCCTACAAACTCAGTTTTGTGGATCAGTGTAATGTATGATCAACTTACTTGTACATGCTGTTAACTCCAAAAGCAGAAGACTCCTGATTTCAGAAAACATTCTTTTGTCTTGCTGTAAATGACCTAAGCCAACTTTCCTTGAGGTAATTGCTCTTATTTTCTGATGCTATGATAACATCTTATGATGTTTTTAGTGTACTTAATGCAATAATGTAGCCCCAATATCATTGCTTTTCTTGATACCATGATGTAAACCAAAAGTCACTACTGTACTATCTGTTATATATGCTCTACATAAGTCCTCTTGGAATCCTTCATCCCTCCCAAAAACTTCAAGTAACTTATCTAGCTATGGTTCCTGGCCCAGCTAGCAGGTATAAACAAAATCCTACTTGTTTTCTCACCAAATCTTCCTCAGTGTGTCTGATCAAGCAAACTTCCAGCACCACATCTCTTGTTATGTTGCCTTTAGCTCTTTGTTGCTAGCTAGCTGCATATCTTTAGGTAACGCAAATGAGTGAAATCATTCTATAGTTATTCCTTTCCTTCTAATTGACTTCATTCAGCATGATATCCTTTAGTTACATCATGTGTCAAATTGCAAAAATTTGTCAAATCTTAGAGCTTCATAATATGACATGCATATTCATAATATGACAGAATGATCACTTTAAAATAGGTGATGTATCTACTGAATATAACAATTTAGATATATACTTATTTATTCTGAGTATGTCTATTGAGGGGTTTTTGTACAATATTAACATTTGAATTGGAAACTTAAATAATGAACAATTTTCTCTTCAGTAGGGGGGGCATATAATTTATCAAAGATAGGAAAATATGACGGTCTTAGTTGTGAGATATAGTTGAGCTGATGACCTGTAAGTCTAAGTACTGAGTTCACTATAACAACCTCTGGCCCTAGAGCACCATAGTGCTAGCCCCAGAACTGAGATATTAAACCCTGCATTGCCAGGTTGTGTTGTCAGAAATGTTGTCAGAAGTGGCACCATGTACCTCCCAGCATCCCTGGGCATAATCCCCATCTACGTAAAAAGAAATATTAAGTTCCCGAAAGAAAAGTGAAAACCTCTTAAATAGCTCATTGAGCACAGACATTCTCTGTTCCTGACTTTGCATGTGAGCTGAACTGTTGGACTTATTGAATCCTGAACCTTGGAACTTATACAAGGAATAATATTGGCTTCAGGTTTAATGCACAGACTGGAACCACTGTGTCTACTCAGTTTATATAGTTATATAAAAAAAACTTTTAATTTTATACATATAGACAGTTACTGGTTTTGTTCCTCAGGAGAATTGTATTTAGTTCTTATTTCGCATGATGATACACACAAAAAATTTAATATGGATCATTAAATTAAATATTGCAATTCTTAAATTACAGAAAAATAGAAGAATATGTTAACTTTCCTTGAATAGGTAAACAGCTTCTTAATAAGATCAAAACTGTACTATTTAAAAGGAAAGGATTAATGCACTACACTTCACTAACCATGAGAACCCATGTTCATTATATGCTATTAAATAAAATCATTAAAAAGGATCAAAGAGACATCACAATGGGATTTTATTCCTGACCATGCATGTTCCCCTACAAATTTGAATATTCAGAGCAAATATAGACTCAAAGTCAAAGTATGGAAGAAAATGATTGAATCAAACAGCTCCCTTGTAAGGTTGGGATAGTCATACTATTATCAGAGGACATAGACTTAAGTTTAAAAAGTTTATGAGACAGAAAGGGTCAGTTATTAATAATCAAGGGATATTTACATCATGAAGAAAATTATACTCTTAAACATACATACAGCCAATGAGAAAATCAAAAATTCGTGGAAATAGTTTATCACAATTTGTGGGACACAGCATATATGGTATTAAGAGGAAAATGTATAGCTATTCAAACATTCATTAGGAAGGAAGGGTAATCACTGAGAATATTTACTCCATGAAACAAGAGAACATGGAAGTAATGGACACATTTTTGGATTCCTATAACCTTCAAGGTTGAACCAAGATAATCTGGAATGTCTGAAAAGGACTATCAAGATTGAGGAAATAGAAACATTAACTAAAGGTTTCCAAAATCTAAAGCCTAGGCCCAGATGGATTCACTAGTGAATTTCTTCAAACCTTTTAGAAGACATGCTGCCAGTTTTTTTTTTCAAGCTCTTCCAGGAAATTGAAGAAATAGAAACACTCCAAAATAGTTTCTATGAAGCTAACATCACCTTGATACTAAAAGCAAACAGAGACACCACCAAAATAGAGAGTTAAAAAGTCAATATTCTTTTTTACTTGTTGTTTTTGTTTTTTGTCTTTGGGGCCACACCCGGTGATGCTCAGCGGTTACTCCTGGCTATGTGCTGAGAAATAGCCCCTGGCTCTGGAGACCATATGGGACACTGGGGATTAAACCAAGGTCCATTTCCCAGCATGCAAGGAACTTGTGGATGCAGGCATACCATTCAGTGGTGAGAAATATGTTGATGCTATTTTTAAGCTAGAGAAGGAATTTGATCACAGATTTGCAGACTTCAAAAAGCAGAGAGCCACTTTCCAAATTTTTGTGGACCCTTTTTCCTTTGATGTGCAAGATGCCCCTCCTGTGCTTCAAATGGAGCTCATTGATCTGCAATGCAACTCTGATCTCAAAGCCAAGTTCAGGGAGATTAGTGGAAAAGCAGACATGCATAGGCAATTTTTGAGAGAATTGCCCCCCAGCTTCCCTGAGCTTTCCCAAATGTTCAAGTGCACATATGCCTTTTTGGGAACACATATTTGTGTGAAAAGTTATTCTCCACATTGAATTTCAATAAGTCAAAGTACAGGTCTAGATTTAATGATGATCATATTCAAGCCATACTGAGGGTCTCAACTGCTTCCTCTCTAAAGCCAAATGTGGTTCAGATTTGTGAGAAGAAACACTGTCAAGTCTCTGGCAGCAAGGAATAGTCAAAAGATGCCATATTCAGGAGAACTGTTCATGATCTTTACTCAATGTTCTATTCATATTCAGAAGAAATAATTAAAACTGTTAATAATGACGTTTGAGGACTGTTATTTTGTGAAATCCCTTATGCAGCCCTGCCTCACCCCGACTTTGCCTCCTGTGGCCCCAGGTAAATTGAGTTTGAGACCCCTGACTTAGATCCTCTAAGATCTAGCACAAGACAACATTTTCTCCTCTGACCACTTCTATTCAATAGAATACTGGAATTACTTGACATAGAAATTAGGCAATAAAAAGATATTAAAGACATGCAGGTGACATAGCTATATTTAGATAATCCTAAAAACTCGCAAGAAGGGCTTCTAGGAACAATGATTTGTATGGTAATGTGGCAGGCTATAAAATTAACATGCAGGGGCCGGAGATGTGGCGAGGATCGATAAGTCCTCTGCCTTGCAGACACTAGCCTAGGACGTACCTCAGTTCAATCCCAGGTGTCCTATATGATCCCCCAAGCCAGGATTGATTTCTGAGCGCATAGCCAGGAGTAATCCCTGAGCATCACTGGGTGTGGCACAAAAACAAACAAAAAATTAACACACAAATATCCATGGCTTTTATTTATACAAATAATGAAAGAGAAGAGATATTTAAAAAAAATAATCCTATCTACAATTGTGCCTCAGAAAATCAAGTATCTTGAAGTCAACTTATCTAAAGAGATGAAAGACCTATACAAAGAAAACTACAAAGCACTGCTTTAAGAAATAAAAGAGGGACTGGAGTGATAGCACAGCCATTTGTGGGCCATTGTCTTGCACGTGGACGACCCAGGACAGACATAGGTTCAATCCCTGGCATTCCATATGGTCTCTTGAGCTTGTCAGGAGCAATTTCTGAGCACAGAGCCAGGAGTAACACTGAGTGCCACCAGGTGTGGCCCAAAAAACAAAAACAAGAAAACAGAGGACACAAGAAAATAGAAAACATACCCTGCTTATGATTGGTAGGATTAACATAATTAAAAGCAATACTTTCCAAAGCATTGTACAGACTTACTGTAATCCCTATAAGAATACCCATGACTTTTTCAAAGAAGTAGTTAAACATTCATCATCAGAAAAATGCAATTTAAAGCCCAACAAAATATTGTTTCATATTTCTTAAGAAGGCTAGTAAAACAATAAACCAAGAAAAAAAGACTTAAACTACATTTTAAAATTAAACTGTATTTTTAAAAAACTACACACATCAAACTTCAGAAATGCCAAATAATGAAAGCTACATCTCCCAACCCATAAAAATAAAAAGCAGTAAAGTTTAAAAACTGCACTAATAATTTAGATAATGATATTAAGGGAGCATTAGGCTATACCATATAATATTGCTACTTTTGTTAATAAAAATGGTAGCAGTAGTACCAATCCAATGATATGAAATGACCAAGAAAAAAGAAATTTGAAGAAAAAGGTTAAAAATTAAAAAATATTGCCATAATTTGGAATGGATATAAAATAAAAATAGAACTATGATTTATATTATAAAAATACAAAAATCACTTAGTAGTATACTTATTACATGGATAAAATTGAATGTTTTAAATAAAGGAAGCTATTATTTAAAGGTCAATAGTTACCAAATTAACCAATTATAAATATTACAAAGAACTATGTAGAAAATATTGAATATATTGGTAAATTTTTATGTGAATTAAATCCAAATGTATAACATATATTCATCAGAATTCTAGATTTAAAGCAGTATCAGGGAAGACAAAATGACATGAAAGACAATAATAACAGGAAGTTTGTAAATTGGTGAAAAATAGAGCAAAGAACTCTGTAAGCCCTAAAAATAGTATCTAGGCACATTCTATTAAGATATCTAAAGACCAAATAATAACTGCATGGTTTGAAAACAGTCATGGAGTTTGGATGAAAGGGGAACACGCACTTTTAAATGAGAAGGCTATGAAGACAGCTGTCTTCTTGCAAAGTAACAATACCATGATCAGATAAGGGCATCATTAGACTGTTAAAATAAAATAGTTTCAACCTACAATTTTATAACTAGTAAAAATTCCTTCAAACTGAATGTTGAATGTAGTTTCAGAAAATGATGATAGAGAATATTTAATCTCCAGTAAATCTACATTAAAAGAAGTACTAAATAGAGTTCTTTAAGAATGAAATCATGGGTCCAGAGGAATAGTACAGTAGGGAAAGCATTTATCTTGCTTATGGCTAACCAAAGTTCAATCCCTGGTATACCATATGGTTCCCTGTGCTCTGTCAGAATAATTCCTGAATAGAGTCAGGAGTAGTAAATCCTGAGAACTGCTGGATGTGGGTCAAAGCAAAACCAAAAGAATGAAAAAGAAAATATAGATATTGACACAGATATAGTCATAGATATGTAGTTGCTCTGATGGAAATCACAAAGCTGAAAGAAAGAAGAGCAATAGCATAGGGTAATTACATAGGTAAATTCATTGATGTTGACTCCATAAAATTTCTTGTGGAGTTTGAAACGTATAGAACTAAAATGTTAGAAAAAAATTCAGGAGAGGATCAAATAAATGAATACCTTCTGTATTTAAAGAATTGTTAAGGAAATAAAAAGTAAAAATATGTAATCAGTTATTGCCAGAGTCCAATTCTGTGTGAATGGACCTGAAGCAGAGGTTCCACGAAGATTAAGAAAACAAGACAGGGGCCCGGAGAGATAGCACAGCAGCGTTTGCCTTGCAAGCAGCCGATCCAGGACCAAAGGTGGTTGGTTCGAATCCCGGTGTCCCATATGGTCCCCCATGCCTGCCAGGAGCTATTTCTGAGCAGACAGCCAGGAGTAACCCCTGAGCATCGCTGGGTGTGGCCCAAAAAAAACAAAAAAACAAAAACAAAAAACAAACAAACAAAAAAAAGAAAACAAGACAGACATAATAGAGAAAATCATGAGGTTAGGGGTCTCCCAGCTTCATGGCCTGGGAACCTGGACTACACTCCATGTAGGATATTTATTGTTCAGGAATAATCAATCATTGGAAGAAGGGTGGATTCCTAACTAAAGCTAACTAAGTCTAAAGTGGGTTTTATAGTTCCTAAAGGGAAAAAGGAAAGAGGAAGTTAAAGTAAAACTTCTGAAGATTGCCTTCCTTAAGGATGGGTGACAGATAAAATACTGTATACAGGACTTCCACCCACAGGCTGCAATGCTTTTCCTACGCCTGTAGGTGTTCCTGTCATTTACATTAAAAGCCCTCAGATCTTTATCTGCACATACCCTCAAATATCAACTCTCTAGCTAAACATGTTTATTTCTTGGATGTCTTCATATCCGACAAATTATATTACATAAAAAAATGATTCTGTAATCTCTCCAGTATTTACTATAGAAATAAGTTAAAAGAAAGACTAGATGAAATGTTTGACCAATTTAAAGAAGATAAGAGGAGCTGAATAGATAATACAAAGGGTAGGACACTTACCTTAAATGATTCGATCCCCAGTAGCCCACAAGGTCCCCTGAGCTTTAATGGAGTGCTCTAAAAGCACAGATGATCTAGGAATAAGCTCTGAGAATTGTTTGGGTGTGGACCCTGAAAAAAGAAGATAAGAAAGGAAAGGCAAAGAAAACAAATGGGTAAAATGGAGGAAGTAACAAACTAACCAATGACTGAACTATTCAATTAGCAAAGAATGAATATAAAGAAAATATACAACTTATGTTGATTAGAAGTCTTACAGACTCAGGCATAGTGTGCATTCTGTTAAAAATAAAAGAGAATTAGGGCCTGGAGAGATAGCACAGCAGCGTTTGCCTTGCAAGCAGCCGATCCAGGACCAAAGGTGGTTGGTTCGAATCCCATTGTCCCATATGGTCCCCCGTGCCTGCCAGGAGCTATTTCTGAGCAGACAGCCAAGAGTAACCCCTGAGCAACACCGTGTGTGGCCCAAAAAACAAAAATAAATAAATAAATAAATAAATAAATAAATAAATAAAAAAAAATAAAAGAGAATTAAAAGGCATGGCCTGTAGACCCTGGAAGCTAGTATCACAATCTAATAGCACTAAATAGAGTAGATTTTAAAACAAGAAACAAGACTGAAATAGAGACATTTTACAATGATTAATTAATTCAAGATAAATTGTTATAGTTTTGCACACAAATATAACTTCAAAGTACCGTGTTTATTAGAGTATAACGCACACCCATGTATAATGAGCCCCCCTAATTTTCTATTAAAAATCGGCATAAAATTTTGTTTCACACCAAGCATTGTAATTGACAAAAAAAAACAAAAAAAACAAAAAAAAAAACGTTGAACACGTGCGACCATGATAAAAAAAATCATTTATTGACCACGTAAACTGGTATAAACACAATACCGAAATAAAATTACCAGTAACTATTTATTTAAAATGCTTCCTAGTCAGATTCATCATCAGATACACTAAAGAGTTGTTCCCATTCTTCTCGAGTTAATTTTGCATCCATCAGTGTCCCAGTTGGCAGGAACGTCTGTTTCTCCAGTTTCTTCGCTTTCTTTTAAGTCTGAATTCCACAGCAGGTCGTCTTCTGTGTCGTGCATTTTATTGCTGATGCCTGTCTTCAAAAAACTCTTGATGATCATTTCTTTTGGTATGTCTTCCCATGATGTTTTAACCCAGGATGTCACGAGAAATAGGCCAGGTTTCTTGAGCCCAAAAAAGGCGTAGTGCGAACTCACAATTCCCCTGCACCCTCACTGGACCTGCAGACACTGCCACCCCACCCAGCCCTCGTTTATAACACGCACCCAAACTTTGATTTCTATTTTTGGTAGAAAATTCTGCACATTATACTCGAATAAATACGGTAGGTAAGTAGCAATCAATTGTCAAATTGTTCAATCTCCTTAATGGAGACTTCATAGCAAAACATCTGAGGAGAAGGTTCAGGGGCATCTCAGGCCAGGGAACAAGACAGTCTCTACAATAAGCCTCAGGCTTTTCAATATGGGTGTTCATTCAACTGGTAGCTTCAGGAGTAAAATTTCAACTCCATCAAGAGCAGTTGGCCCTTGACTTCATTCCTGTGCCAATGCTGAACCAGGAAGTTAGAACCTCCAGATTGAGTTGGTCTGTGTGACCATTCAGTTGTTTTTTTCCCATCACCTACCAAGGCTACCCTGTTCAGACTTCTCAAGACTTTTGCTGAAAATGTCTTTGGAAGTGATTTCCTTCAGCCATAGTGAAAGATCTCAATAGTATATTAAATCAAAGAATGAATAGTTTTCTATATTTAATGTGATGAATAATCCTTATAAATCTTATAATTTTGATCAATTTTAATTTATTAAGTTGATTATTGTGATGCTAAGAATTAAATCCAGGCCCTCACATTTTTAGAGCATGAGCCTTAACTCTGAGCCACTTCCCCAGACCTTTTATAATGGTCTCACTCCTCTATGGGTTTTAAGAAAAAGGAAAGACATTCTTGCAATAATAATTTTCAGACACAAAAGAGAAAAGAGCTGGAAGTTCCAGCTCACCTCAGGAAACTTACCACAAAGAGTGATGAGTTTAGTTAGAGAAATAACTACATTTTGAACTGTCCTAATAATGAGAATGTATGAGGGAAATGGAAAGCCTGTTTAGAGTACAGGCAGGGGTCGGGTGGGGAGGAGGGAGATTTGGGACATTGGTGATGGGAATGTTGCACTGGTGATGGGTGGTGTTCTTTACATGACTGAAACCCAAACACAATCATGTATGTAATCAAGGTGTTTAAATAAAATATGAAAAAAAATAAAATAAAACTATGACAGGGACCAGAGATATAGTATAGCAAGAAGGGCACTTGCTTGAATGTATCAGACTTGTATTCAATGCCCAGAATTCCATATGGTTCCTGGACTCTACCATGAATAATATCTGAAAGGAATAAGCCCTGAGTACTACTGAACCAAACAAAATAAAATGAAACTAACTTGACACCATATTTTTTTTCTATTTATATATTGTTGTTTATTTGGAGGTTTTATATTTTAACTCCACATCTGTAAAGAGAATTCAGCTGGCATTTGAGTTTACATGCAAATATTTCGTTTGAATCTACCTGTTACGTGCTAACCATCTAAAATGAGTAGGAAACCATTCTGTTTTCTGAAGGTGTTTCTAAATTATCAGATTATTTGGATTTTTTTTTCATTATTTGGTAAAATTCCCCTGCTAGATTATGTGTGCTTAATGCTTTCCTGTGGGGTAGTTGTTTAGCTATTCATGAAATGTATTTAATGACTACAGAACTGTCTTTAGAGCAGGTTCATTACTCTTCACCGTTGTCCTAGTGTTCCCATCCTTAATTTATCCCACCTCTCACTTCTAATCCAGTGAGTAGCTTCCAACTAAAAAACAGTCTGCTCTTTGATTCTATTGCCTTTTGTGTTTTGTTATTCCCTTACACAATTTCTTTATAGCCCACATATGAAAGAGACCATTCTATGTCTGTCCCTCTCTCTTCGGCTAACTTTACTCAACATGGTACTTACTTTCCAGATCTATCCACATAGCAGCAAATTGCATAACTTCCTCTTTTCTTACTGCTGAGTTCTATTCCATTATATTTATATATCATATTTTTATTGAGTCATCTGATCTTGGGTTGTTTTCATATTTGGGCTTTTATGAGTAGTGCTGCAATGAACATAGAGGAGTGTAGATGTCTGTTATTGATTGTGCTTTTGGATCCTTGAGGTATATTGTAAGGAGTGGAATTGCATATCTTATCTTATAAAAATTCAATTGCTAGTTTTTTTGAGTAATACTCATATCAAGTCCCAAAAAGGCTAGATCAGTTGACATTCCCAGCAACAGCAAATGAGAATCCACTATTTCCCAGATCCTCGCCAACACTGGTTGTTGTTCTTTTTAATGAGTGCCCTCATTGGTGTGAGGTGGAATTTCATTGCTATTTTGACTTGTATTTTCCCTGATGAGAGCATTTTTTTTTTCAGATACCTTTTGGTCATTTGTATTTCTTCTTCAAAGAAGTTTCTATTAATCTCTTCTCTCCATTTTTTGATGGAGTTAGATTTTTTTTTCCTTGTAGACTTCTCCCAGTGCTTTATTTATTTTGGATACTAACCCTTTATCAGATGAGTAGTGAACAAACAAGCTTCTCCCAGGAGAGGGCAGAAAAAAATAAAGTTTCTCCCAGCTTGTGTGTTGTTTTGTAATTAGCAAATTATGTCCCTCAAAATAAATTTATATTTTTATAAATAAAGTTTTATTACAACACAACTATGCCCAATTGTCTTAGACTGTATGATGCTTTGGTACTACAGAAGCAAAGCTGAGTCATTGAAACAGATTGTAGGTCTGCAAATCTAAACTCCTGCCTGGCTCTTTATAAAATGTAAACCATCTTAGTTCTGAGTAGGAAGGCAATTATTTCTGTAATAAGGTTTTTTTCTACAACCTAATTTTTTTTAAAATCCTGTCACTTAGTGAGTCATTGAGTGGTGTATTAAAAGTTCCTGCATGATCATGGATTTTCTGGATTCTTCTTTTAGTTATGCCCTCTTTCATTTGCATGTTGTAAAATTCTGCTACTAAATTCATAGACTTCAATATGGGTGATATTGTTCTAAATTTAATAGCATGTTTTGACAGCCAAATTTTTCTAAGATTTTATTGAAGTACTTATCTCAATTCTGATTATTAATATTTACCTAGTATCATCTTCATTCTTTTTTTATATTTTAGTCTATTTTTTCTCTAAATGTAGTTTGAAAATCTTTAGCCTTTACCCCCAAAATTTAATACATTTATATCTATTATGAAAATTTGTATAGCTGATTCTATTTTTTAATTCCATTTTTGACTCCTTTTCTTTTATGCATTTTAATATGACTAAATTTTTTTGTTATTCCCTCTTCTAGCTACTCAATATATTTATCCCTCTCCAAAGCACTACAAAATTTTTAGCACTGAATATTATGTGCTATATTTGCCCAATATTTTGATATAACTTTATTTGTACTGTATATTTTAAGGAAATAGTATTTGCTTAAAGTGGTCATTGTACAATTATTACATAAGAAATATATAAGTAATATTTACATATATACATATATATATCTTGTTTTACCATTCCTTCCTGCAACTCAGAAAATTTTATTATTAAAACTTTTTTATTAAGAGCTTGCACTTTTTAAATTATATTAGCTATTCTTTGATGTGAGTGCGTATTTAATTTTATTCTTACAAGATATAATTTTACACTCTAAATATTAAGTTGAGATGCTGTTTCTGAGAATTTTAATGTTATTGTTTGCATTTTCTGCCCTCTTGACTGCTGTCGATAAGTAATATGTGACAGTAGCCATCATTCTTATGTATCCTCATGTTTGGGTCACTTTTTAGGTTTTTTTCTCTTTGAGGACTTTAAGGATATATAGTATATTTATTCTCTTTCAGAATAATTGAGCTTTTTGAATCTGATGGCTAGTATTTTATTTCACCAATTATGAAAATCCACAGCCATTGTATTTTTGAATATTCTTTTCTCTTTAAGTTTTATTCTGAAGATATGTATGCTAGCCTTTCTATAACTAATTAATGTAGATACTAAATATTACTTTCTAGATATTTTATTAATTCCTTTTATTTTTGCTGTTACTTTTGTTTGTTATGGGGCCACAATGGGTAGGGCTCAGGAGTTACTCCTGGGAGTATTTTTAGGGAGTATATGAGATACTAACAATTGAAGTTAGGTTGGCTGCATGCAAGGCAAATGCCCTACCTGCTGTACTGGCCCTTCTAATAATTCTTTATCAAATATCCTTGATAGTTCCTTATGTTGTCAGCACTATAGTCTCACCTTTGAAATGCGCCTTTAAACAATAACTAAACATTCTGAGTTTTATCAACAAATTTGCTACAGATGTTGTTTATTTTATGATTCAGTACTTTTTTCCTGTTAATTCTTGCTATGGCATCTCACTTAACTTATTATAAATAATATGTTCTTTCATATTTTATCTATTCAGATATTTTTGAAACCTAACTTTAAAATGGTTCTTCAAAAGATTCATTCACTTTTTCTAGACAGACATGAATGTTGCCAATCTGAGAACATTTTGGACTAAATTTTCATGAGAATTTTTAGGCCATGCTGGAAGTGTGAATTTCAGTCCCAAACTCATGCACTGATTTATATCAGAAATACTTAGAAAAAATTTTCTTCTTTTTATTCCCACCATAAAAGTGAGAGAATAAAAGCCAAGGACAAGAGAGAGGGCATTTCATTTTCTCCATGGGCTCCATTTTTGGCCCTGAATTTGTCTTGTGGGGGGGCTGCTAGCTATATAAAACTGCCTCTGACCAGACACCCACTGGAACAGACACAGACTTTGCCTCTTGCTTTTCTTCAGTGGCTTTTCATTTTATACCACATTTTCAATTTTCATAATGAAAGACTTCATTAGACCATCATATTTCAAGGAAAGAATGCTCTTCCTTTATTCCTATGCTGCAGAGTACAGGTTCGAAGGCAGCCTGATTTCTTTTCTATTATAATTTACCCTTGCTCTCCTTTCTAAACATTTTTTCTTTTCTTTAGAAATAAAATATTTCACCCAAATTATGCACATGAATTGATCAATTTTCACTTGCTATGAATCTTTAGATTTATGTCTCTATTCATCCAAAATATATTTGTTTTATTGTCTTCTTGGTAATTGATTCAGTTTTGTTTTTCTGGCATTACTTTAGAAGCATTGATAGTGTACTTTTCTTGTTGAACATACTTTCCTGTACCTCACCTGCTTTTATTTTCTGGTATGATGAAAAATGGATATTCATCTGATTGATTATTATTGTTTGCTATTGTTTGTTTATATTTATTTTATTTCCTCCTTATCTTTCAGCTTGACTCTTTATCCTTAATATTAAAAGAAAATCAGGTCCTATGATAACGTACTGTAGTCATCTTCTGCATTTCACTTGTTCCATCTTATTTTCATAACTTTTATGATTTAGTATAGTTTATGGAATTTCTATCTGGATTAGGGTTTATTTTTTCCTTAAAAGATTTTATCTGAATTGAATTTTAATTTAATTTCCATCTATTTAATTTCTATTCCTTTGGTTACTATTATATTTTAACTTCATTTTACTGAGTTCTTTATTCTGAACTGAACTGAAATCCCAGGTTAAACAAAGCAATAAATCTGACATGTATTTTAGCTGTCATATTCCTCATACAAGTTCTAGGACTCAAATAGCATGGGAAGATAGAAAGTTCCATGACAATGCAGATGGAACAAGTAGAGACCATGCTAAAAGATAATCAAAGAAGTAAAATTCTTCATTGCTGTCCTCCAAAAAAAATTGCCTTTCCATGTGAAGCTGTCTGTTGCATCTGCTTCTGGTAAAGAATGTCATTTCACATCTCTGACTTCCTCATCCTGGAGTTTAGCAGCTCAGAAAGACTCTGGTTCCCATACATAAGTTTTTTATTCCCAGTGCTCTTTTAGTTGCTGCTTTTGAACTTCTCAAAGCAGTCACTTCCAAAGTGTCAATCCCTAATAGTCACACACACACACACACACACACACACACACACACACACACACACACACACAAAAAGGAGCTTGGATCAGAACACTCTGTGCCAATTCTCTTTTCACTATCTAATATGCATCATGTGGACTCAGCTGTCCTCACACCATAGCTGCTGCTTATTCCAAAAAAAAAAAAAAAAAAAAAAAAAGCAACTATCTATTCGGACTTAGCGTTTTCTGCATTTTCACTGATCTCTGCTACTTTGAGTAGTATTTCCTTACATTTTCTTAACTAGTGTGAGAGTGTACACCTTCCCTAGTTTTCAAGGAAGACATTGCCTTCTCATTCTTCTAGTTCTTTAGTCATTCCTCTTGGTATCTGGGATGGGCCATGTCAAACATGTAAAACATGTAAACATGTAAAATGATCACCTTCAATCACCTGGAAATCTATCTTCATTAGGACTCTGAAGATTTGTATGTATTTAATAAATATTTAGCACTTCCATCATGTCAAGCATGTCCTAGGCACCTGGGGAAATTTTGTGAACAAAACAGACAGATAGCCTTAGTGGGGGAGACAGGTCATAATTAATAGATGAGAGTGATAGGAAATTATATAGTGTATTTGCAGGCAACATGTGCTATCAGAAAGGAAGAGCAGTGTCAAAGGGGGAGCTGTGCAGAGGAAGAGTCAAGATTGCCTCGTTGAGGGGCCGGGCGGTGGCGCTGGAGGTAAGGTGCCTGCCTTGCCTGCGCTAGCCTAGGACGGACCGCGGTTCGATCCCCCGGCGTCCCATATGGTCCCCCAAGCCAGGAGTGACCTCTGAGCGCATAGCCAGGAGTAACCCCTGAGCGTCACCGGGTGTGGCCCAAAAACCAAAAAAAAAAAAAAAAAAAAGATTGCCTCGTTGAGAACGTAATACTTGAGAAAAAGTTCTAGTAGGTATATATATATATATATATATATATATATATATATATGTATATATATGTATGTATATATATACATGTATATATATGTATGTATATATATATAAATAAGTGCAATCAAAAGTAAAGGAATAGATGTGCAGTCATTGTGAGTAGTTGTAGAGGGGTTCAGACTCAACCCTAATGTCTGAGACAAGGGAGCCAGAGCCATTAAGTCCTAGGGTGAAGGTCTGAGAATGAGAAATATAAATGGTCAAAAAGAAGAGATGAATGCCCCAGCTCAAGCAAAAAGATCAAATTTACCTTCCTCTGCCATGTTTTTGCTTATCCCTTGGAAGGTCTCAAACACAAATGGGTTAGATAGTTTCTTAACTCAGGCCACTGCTAACTCAAGTGCCATTTTTTCTTTTTTTCTGAAACACCCTCAGGCACCAGAAATGATATTTTAGTACACCCTTTAGCTCTAACAAGTTGACGATAGAGTCAGCCATCACATGAACAGCATGGGAGAGCACTAAGTTTCAGGTGCTCTGTAGGAGGGGGCTTGCCCAGTCTCAGGAAGAGCCCCTATATGAGCACTGAGTCAGGCCCACACTAAGCTGCTCAGGGCACAATTGGAGGCCAGAGCAGCTGAGTCAAAAAAGTGGGGATGGAGTGCAGAATAAGAGTACAGAACTCTTTCCCAAGAAGGCTTGCGTGGACACTGAGATACATGTGATCATGGGAGCCCCAGGGGTTTAAAGAGAATCTCTGTCTTGCTCTGCACTTGGCAGGATCCTTGCCTCATTGAACATGACATTCCGAGGGTGCTATCACAATTCTTGCAACCCGCTGATGTCCCTGCATTCACTGACTTGATTTTAATGGTGATGTTCACCCAAGCTGCCCGTAAGGACCATTTGGGGAGCTTTGAAAAATCCAAACACCGAGTCCACATCAGTGAAAACCTTTGGAGGTTGGGGATTCCCCATGCCCCTTTCTTTGCTCCAGGGACCTCCAGTGCACATCTTCAGTTCTGCTGCACTGTTTACAATAAATACAAGCCTCACTTAGCCTTGCCACGGAACTGCAGGGCCTGGCGGGGACAGCACGCCTCTTATCCGATGCAGCCAGAACACATGTTTGGCATATCACAGAGATGAGTTCATCCATGAAATTCTCATTTTACCCAAATAGGGGCCTAGAATATTGATGGCAGCATGTGGCCTTCCTCGCCCAGAGCCCAGGGAGAGAGCTGCTTTCTGCAGCATCCTCAGCATGAAATCTGAGCTGCACAATTGACAGAAGCCAGGAAGACTTTTCATACGGCCATTCCCCACCCTTTGTGAGAGTTTTCAGCGGAAATGGCACCTTTTTGCACAGGCCTCAGTGTGCTGCTGCAGGTCCTGGCTCTGGTCTCGGCTAGGAAAATAAGAGATTGGGGAGCAGAATAAGGCATCAACTTCTTCAGTGTCTTCTAGAGGTTCAGTCCTGCCTCAGCTTAATGGTCCAGCCCTCCCTCACTCACTGAGAGCACCCAGCTGCTGGGACCACCTGCTCCTCATGTGGCCCCCACTGTGGGAAATTTCTGCTGAGATCACCCTGTAGGTTCATCACACACTCAGGCTCTCCCCTAGAAATGAAGGGCCATTCTGGAAGTTCCTAAAACCCTAAAGATTCCTGTCCACCCAGCCATGCCCAGGCTGGAGGGGAAATATCTAGGATTGCCTGCTCTCTGAAGCCTGCTGCCCTCCAGTCTCATTTGCTTACCTCCAAGGTTCAAATTCAGGTCCCTGGGTCAGGACACAAAGAACTGTGGGCCTATGTCTGCCTTGGGTGCCACTTCTGCTGGGAAGGGCAGCCCAGCCCCAATATTTAGGTAGTGCTGAGCCAAATATTCAAACTGTGTAGTGGCCACCATGTATTCCAACTGTGCCCAGGATGACAGAAATTTAACTGTGCTTTATTCTATTTCACTCAAGTTCAAATGGGAAAACATATTCTCAGCTCAGTTACTGAAAAACTTTTGGGTGTATTTAAATATGGTTAGAGCAACTTATGTACTCATACCTAGTTTTCAACCATAAACTTGGTGAAATCTAAATGCAAAGAAAGAAAAAAATATGGTACTCTAATTGAGGTATGCTGTCAGTAGCAAGCATACAGTAGATTTTGAATGCTTTACATGAAATAAAATATAAAATATCTCATTAATACTTTCATAATAATGGCATATTGAGAAGAGAGTAAATTCTATATATTGGGTTAAATACTCGTATTATCCAAGTTTTTTCCATCTGTTTCTTTTTGCTTTTTACTAAAGGAACTTCTAGAATATCTGGGATCACAAGTGAAACTTACATTATAGTCTATTATTCAGCATTGGTCTAGGTCAGGGCACATCTGTTCTCTCTAATAGATCAGAACAGGCCTCTGAACCAAATGAGACTAAAAATCAACCATATCACAGTGAGGGAATATCTTCCTTAAACAGAAATTTCTGCTCCTCTTTTTCCTCTTCCCAATATAAATACTGTTGATTTCAAATGCACATGGGTGATGGCCTATCCATCTCCTGAACTGTCTGCATCAGGCATCAGGAAAGACTCAGAACCGTCGCTTCTGGGTTCCAACCACCAAGTGCCAGCAACACTACTTATGGGAGACACTTGGAAATTCTCATTCTTGTTTATTAGGGTTTGAATAGTACCTTTTAAGAAAAAATATAAATTTGGTGCACATGTGCTCCTTGAACCCATGCACATAGTACCTGCACACATATGTTGCCTGCATTTCCCCTCTTGGGATGTGGGATTTATTACTTTCATCCTTTAATTTTAGATTGTGTACCAGGGCTCTTTCCTCCTTTGGGGAAGCCTTCTTACTCTCTTAAGTGTGTAACTCTCTTTCCCTTCCCCTTCTTCAGAATTTCCAAATAAAATCTGTTTTTAGTTATAAAAAAAAAACACAAGATAATCAAGTAGCATACAAGTTTGGAAGTCAAAATTAGAAGACTCCTTTTGCACACACACACACACACACACACACACACCCTTTGCCTTTCATTCTTTTCTTTCAATGCCATTATGTTCTTATACACTTATCTGCAAAGTCTCTCAAAGTCCTTCCAAATGGAAGTCCCAATTTTCTTTTTTACCAGACATGAAATCCTTTGCATGAATATGCTTCCTTTCTTCCAAATTAGTTATTGGGAGTTTGGCTTTATTTCATGTTTCAAATGATACTGTAGTGAATATTATTTTACTTATATCTTATTTTTTTCCTTTGGATATTTGGGCCACACCCAGTGATGCTCAGAGGTTAATCCTGGTTATGTGCTCAGAAATCGCTCCTGGTTTGGGGGAACATATAAAATGTCGAGGGGATTCGTCCTGGGTCAGTTGAGTGCAAGACAACACCCTACCGCTGTGCCATCACTCTGGCCCATCTTTTACTTATATCTTATTAAGTAAAAGCAATGTTTTGTGTATGTGTGTTGAGTTGGGGTAGGGGTTGGGCCACACTCAATAATGCTCAGCATTTACTTCTGAATCTGTGCTTAGGAATCACTCCTGGTTCTGCTCAGGGACCCATAATCAAAGCCATGGATCAAAATGGTACCAGCTGGGCCTCTCTCTCCAGACTCTAAATAAGAACTGATCAAAGTGAAATTCCAAGCAAAATATTAAGTCATATTTTGATTTTGACATATTGCATCAAATTATTCTCCAAAATAGATTACTAATGTATACTCAACTAATAATGAATTTTACCTATGTTTTTAACCAATAGCATTTACTCTTTCCTTCCTCTCTTTCAAAAAAGTGTTTATTGGTATTTGAGCATGTATTTCTCAGCTTCTACTGAAATTTAGAGATTCTATTGACCTGTCACATAGAGCAAAGGAATATTCCTATTACAGTATTTTCCTACATTTTTATGGGTTTTGATCTTTTTTAATATAGAATCTCTGTATATACTTGAAGGTTAAACTTGCAGTGGTATAAAGTATTTTTTCTAAAACTGTCTTTTCTATTTAAAAAAATAATTGAAAAATGAATGCAAAAAAGGCACCTCAGTCAAAATATACAACTCAAAGTCAAAAAAACAGAACCTTTATTAGAATAATACAGGGTACATAAACCCACTGATATTCTGTGCCAGCACCTCTGGGTCCTCTGAGCATTGCTGGGAATAAATGGCCTTACATATCTCCTGGACTGCAAGCCCCAAGTAACACCAAGTTCTCTCGTCCTTACATGGAACTGCAGGCCCAGTTAGATCTCTCCAGGAGTAGCCCTAGGAACCTTCCCCAATACCACATAGAGGCCCTCACAACCAAAAGAAGTAGAATGTACATTAAACATTATGCACATTAAACTTTTCTCACATTCTCCAAGCACCACCCCTTCTTCCTCATATGATTATTTCAATGTAATAATAGTTGTCCAAATGAATCTGGTCATTAGTAATCTTACCTTCTCTTCTCTGTTTCTCTGTGTCTGGATCTTCATTTCATTGGTCAGCACTGTTTGTGTGGTTTCTCACACAGTGTCTTTGTCTGTGTATGTGTTTGTGTGTGTGTGTTTTGGCTGATGTGTAACACTACATTTAACAAGTATGCCATATTTTTCCAACTACTATTGATATGTATATGTATATATACATATATACATGTATATATATACATATACATATATAAAGTGAATGGGGGAAGGAGAGTCTGTGAGTTACTTATGTGAAGTGAGGTGGAAAGAGGAATCAGCCTTAAGAAGCAAGTCTACTGTTTCTCTACCAACTCTGCCACTCGGGGAATGACTGGGTAAAACTAAAACTAATAAAGCCAGTGACAAGCCCCTACATGGCATGATCTAATGTCCTACCATTGTCTCACCATCATCTTACCATTGACTAGGCAGCTGTCAAGATGCTATTAATGTCCACTTCTACTGAAGAGTTAATCTCTGCCACTTAATTTCTCAGGAAGATGTAGACTCAGGCTAGAGTGAGGAATTTCTCTTTGCCGGAAAGGAAAGTCAGTCCTAGATCTTACCTACAACTCTCAAATCTTTTACCTTTCTCTTAGAAAAGAATTTCAAGAGATGAGCACTAAATTTATTTATTTATTTATTTATATTTAGAATTCTGGAAAGGTAAGGAAGAGAGAGAGAGTAAGGTTTTCAAAGAGAGTACAGACTTCTCCAAAGGCAGTGAGCCCCAGTGCACATCCCATTGTTAAAGTACAAATGAATGAAAGTACACATCTCAAGAGGGAAAATGCAGGTAACCTGTGGAGATACTGTGCACCTCCCCTTGGTCTTTCCAACATGCTCCACAGTGTGGCTTTCTATCTAGGTAAGAATTCCTTGCTAGAGTGGTTGCTAGGGGAAGGAGTTGGGGGTTAAATAACTGTCTTCTGTGTTTTTCCTTTCCTGGCCTTTGTTCTCTCTGGAGCTTCTGGAAAGCTTCTGCAGTGGCACCAGGTAAAGGTCTTAACAGGCCTTCACTGTGTCCACAAGATGGGTCCTAGAAGCTGATGAGAGAATAACTTCTGCAATATCATCTTCTTGTTTTATTTCATCTCAAGAACATCTTCAAGAACATAATAGTTTCAAGTTTCGTTGCAGGGGTTAGGGAGGCTTTCCCTACAAGCATGCATGCCTCTTTGAGTGTTTTTTTTTTTTCTGGGTCTGGATTTTATAAATAATGCTGCTCAGAACATTCTTGTTCTTGTCTTCTATGCATGCATTTCAGTTGGGAAAATGTCAAGGTTTGAGTTTGCAGGATTAAGATGTTAAGAATAGTAAAGGTAAGTCAGTTTTTTCCAAATAGTTGTGTCTCTTCATGGTGCCATCAGCAATGCCAGCAATTTAGTCGTTTTACATGTTCACAAATACTTGGTAGTATGGAACTTCAATATGAACTACTCTGATGCATGGGTAGTAGTATTACATTGGTGAACATTTTTATTTCTTTTTTGTTTTGGGGCCACACCTGGTGATGCTCAGGAGATACTCCTGGCTATGCACTCAGAAATCACTCCTGACAGGCTCAGGGGATCATATGGGATGCTGGGGATTGAATCCAGGTTCATCCAGGGTCAGCCATGTGCAAGGCAAATGCCCTATCACTGTGCTATTGCTCTGGCCCCTGAACATTTTGATTTCTTAAATAAGTAATGCCATTTTTATGTTTGGTAACCATGTGAACATTCTCTGCTGCAAAATGCCTATTGGGAGTCTCTCTTGGTTTTCTATTGCAGTGTTGTGTCAGCCAGGATGCACTTAGAATATATAATATCTAATAATTTTAACAAAGAAAATGCAAATATTAGTTGAGTGATAGTGGTTAAAACCAGAAAGGGTCCTTCATTTGCAGCTACAGAAAGTGACTTCTGCCAGGATCTTGGGGAAGGGAACAAAGAAGAAAGTTTTGACTTAGAAAAGAGGACTCTCCAAAAATAGAGGCTGAGATTCAGATCGCTGAGATAGAAATGTTGTCTGTACTGTAGTAACAATGCAGTTTGTGGGAGCCACCTCAGGATCAAAAGTGCAGCTTGAGGAGCACTGCAGGGTTCCCCTGTCTTTAGTCACCCAGCTCACTACCAACAAGGAAATCCAGGAGGAATAAAACTTGTGTCTCTCTGTGTCCTGTGGCTCCTTTGGTGACCTGGACATGTCAAGACAGAATGGAAAATTTTTATATTACACTATGATGCTACATAGTAGAACTGGTGGTACAGAGTAGAACATGGGAGAACTGGAGCTCAGAGACAGAGTTAGTGGGGGCACTTATTGTTACTCTACCCTGATTTACAGGACTTCTTTATACATTCTGGCAATAAGTTTATTGGTTATTTATGTTCCAAGTTTATCTTCCAACTCTGATTTATCTCTTAGCCTCTTTATGATATCTTTGAAAAAACACATGCTTTTAATTTTATTATAGTTCAATTTATCAATCATTTTTATGGCAGTACTTTTGATATCATATTTAAGAGTCAGGTCATAAGAATATCTTCCAAAGCTTTCTTTGGAAAGTTTATTGTTTTCTTTTCACATGTAAATTTATAGTCTGCCTAGAATTGACTTTGGGGAACCAAGTGTGAGGAGATGCAGAAACCTAGTGCCTTCCCCCTTAAGATTACCATCTTGGTGCAAAGGGGGTTTTAAGGAAGGACATCTCTTTCCTGCTGCTGTGTAAGCAGTTCTGATTCAAAGCTGTTCCTGAAGGTTCTCAGGTCTCTATCCTGTTGTATGGCCTGTTTACCCATCCCTGAGCCTAGAGTCACCAGTGCTGTAGGTTTATTTATCAGAGAATAATCATAGAAGCAAGAAGACCTCTTCTCTTAAGGGATATTTGGATTATTCTCCGCCCTTTACTTTTTTTTTTAAATTAAAGTGAAAAAATGTCTGGTATTTTTGGTATTTTTATTGGAATACATTAAATATATTCATCACTTGCAAATAATTTGCATACTAACAGAGTTTGCTAACCCATAGAAAGTATGTAGACCCATTTATTTAAATATCCTTGATGCTTAAGTACTTTATATTTTCCTATTTAGAGGCATGATACATACAGCTTCCAATGAATTCATTCTTAGAATGTGGTCATTTAATGCTATTGAAATGCTATTTTAAATTTGAATTGTGTTTGTTAGTTGTATGTCTACATGTGTGGTGATTTTTCAATGTGTGTAGAAAATATGCTTTTTCTCTTGTTATTAGTATTTTTCTCTTTTATTGTTTATGCAATTTCCATATTTTTTCTGAAAAAAAGGTACATGATTAAATATGCCCAGCCCTTTGATTTTATTTATGATATCCACAGCCTCCAACTCTTTCTTTTTACCTACTGGTTTACCTAGGGTAACCACTAAATATTCAGGAATCCAAAAATTCATTCATGTTTAATTGAGTTCATCTGTTTGTTTTCTTTGTACATATCAATAAAGTTACAGGATATTTGTCCTTCCTCATATCAGACCTATGAAAAGAATAGAAAATTTTATTTCTTTTTATTTTACCGTGGGCTTTTCTTTTATTGTTTCCTTTTTTCTTTCTGAGATCCTATAGGTTATTTTGTCTATTTATTATTAGTTTGAACTCATTTAACTGCATTTTTATGCAGGTACCATTAGTTACAAAGCTCTTAATAAAAAGGTTTCAGGGCTTGCTTTTCAGGCCCCTGCTCTCTCTTAAAAATGTATTTCTTTCTCTCCTCTCACATATTTCTAAAGAAGTTTTGTTCAATAAAAACTATATTGCTTTACTACTACTACTACTACTACTACTACTACTACTACTACTACTACTACTACTACTACTTTTAAGGAAGTTGTGATGTCTACAATGTTCTTTTTTGTTTATTTGTTTTTGTTTTTGGGCCACACCCAGCAGTGCTCCGGGGTTACTCCTGGCTGTCTGCTCAGAAGTAGCTCCTGGCTTGGGGGACCATATAGGACCGGGATTTGAACCAACCACCTTTGGTCGTGGATAGACTGCTTGCAAGGCAAACACCGCTGTGCTATCTCTCCGGGCCCGTTTACAATGTTCTAACATGACACCCACCCATCACCAGTGTCTCAAGGTTCCCAATTATACTTTTAGAGATTTCTATTTTTAATATGTAGATTCCTGACCTATTTTATTTAGCTTTATTAATGAAATAAAGATCTTTATAATACTCTTAAGTTTCATACTCAACCCATGAGGAGTCAGTTTTCAGACTACTCATTTTACTGACATATCTGTCATTTCCTATGTTAATTATAAATACAATAAATAAATTTAAATACAATATATATTGTGTAATATATAAATACAATAAATTTACTTATTTAAAATATCTAATTACCCTATTAAAGTTATATCTTCAGAACCATAAATTTTTTATTTCTCTCACATCTTTGTAATTGCTAGAATATTTCATTTTCCATATGAACATCAGAAATTTTTTTTAGATTTCCCTATATTGAGTTTAATTATTAATTATCCAAAACTAATGTTGAGTCTTCCCCTATATGTACATAATGTCAAATTATACATTAAAATTTATTTTAGGTCTCCAATAAAGTCTCAAAGTTTATTTTGTAACAAGTTTGTATTTATTCACAAAAATTAAATTAAACACTACAAAGTATATGAAAAGATTCATCCAGACCATCTCTCATTTCAGACCCTTTACCAATAAGAAGTGATATCCAAGTTTTTTGCATATACTCAGTCTTTTTAAACAAAAAGAAGCAAGGATGGATCCTTATTTCTTGCTTCCTCCTGTCTCTTTAACAAACAGCTTACTCTGCACATTATTTTGAACTTTGATTTTTGTCATTTAGTCCCATTAGCAAAACTTTCAGATCTCCCAGGTGCATGAGATACCATGGGTGAGAGCCTGACATGATTTATTTAATCCAGTTCTTAATGGGCTTTGTATTATGAGTGTTTTTCTCTGTAAGTTTTTCTGCTACGAGAAGCCTGTCAACATAGCATTTTGTGCCATACGCCTGTGGTATCCCTGTGGGATAAGTTCCCAGCTATGAGGGCTGCTTGTGGAGTCTCCATCCTGATAAATACTGCCATACTACCCTCCAGAAGAGGATGCTATTTTGCCCCCAACCAACAGTATTAGAAGTGCTTCCATAATCTGTCTCACAGTGACTACTCAGTTGGATTTTCCAATCCCATTGTAGTTCTAAATCTCATTTCTCTTGCTGTGGATGAGTATGAATATTCAGCCCTCCCACCACATGTTTCAGGTTTACTTGTGTGTCTTCATCTGACTATGAGCATCACACACACCTATCTATGGTTCTGATGAATCTTCTTTTTTTCACAAATAAATTATTTAATTGAATCACAGTGAGATACACAGTTACCAGATTGTTCATTCATACAATGTATAACACCCTTCATCAGTATAAATTTCCCTCCACCAGTTTCCCCAGTTTCCCTTCCACCTTGTTCCCTGCATTCCTTCCCCCCATACCTGCCTCTAAGACTGAATTTTCTCTCTTTCCTCCTCTCTCCCCCCATCTCTTTATTCCTCCTTCTCCCCAATCCTTCCCTTTTCTAGACATTGCAGTCTACTATATTGCAACTGAAGGAGTATCATGCATATCATTTTATCTCCTTTCAGCACCCAGTTCTTGTCCAGAGTGATCATTTCCAACTATCATTGTCAGATTCCTTCTCTGCCCTAACTGCCCTCCTACAATATTTGTGATAAGCTTCCAATCATAGAATGGTCCTTCCGGCCCTTGTCTCTATTGTCTTTGGATAGTATTACCATATTATTTTTTTAAATATCCCACAAATGAGTGAATATTTTCATGTCTATCCCTTTCCCTCTGATTCATTTCACTCAACACAATACTCTTCATATCTATTCATGTATTCATAAATTTCATGGCTTATTTTTCCTAACAACTGCATAGTATTCCATTTTGTAGATGTACCATTGTTTCTTTATCCACTCATCTGTTCCTGTGCAGTTATGTTGTTTCCAGATTCTGGCTATTGTAAATATTGCTGCAATGAACATAGGAGTCCAGTGGGCTTTTCTGATTTTGGTTTTGAGTCCCCAAGATATATTCCTAGGAGAGTACTGCTGGATCAAATAGAAGCTCAATATCTAGTTTTGTGAGTAATACCCATATTGTTTTCCCAAAAAGCTGGACTAGTCGATATTCCCATATCTGCACCAGCAATTGTTGTTCTTGTTCTCTTTGATATGTGCCAGTCTCTGTTGCATGACATGACATCTCATTGCTGTTTTGATTTGCATCTCTCTGATGATTAATGACATGAAACATTTTTATATGCTTTTTGGCCATCTGTACTTCTTTGAAAAAATATCTGTTCATTTCTGCTTCCCATTTTTGAATGGGGTTAGAGTTTTCTTATTAAAATCTACCAGTGCATTATATATCATAGATATTAATCCCTTACCAGATGAGGTATCAGCTAAAATATTTCTCCCATTCCATGGGCAGTCTTTATCTCCTAGTAAATATTTCCCTTGAGGTTCAGAAACATTTTAGTTTAATGTAGTCCCATTTGTTTATCTTCGCTTCCACTTGCTTGGTCAGTGGTGCCTCATCTTTGAAACTGCCTTTAACTTCAATGTCATGGAGAGTTCTGCCTACATTTTCTTCTATGTACCTTATTGTTTTAGGTCTGGTATCAAGGTAATTGTGTAGTGTTAAAAAGAGGTCTGAGTGAGTTCACTTTTTGCATGTAGCTGCCCACCATTCCCAACATCACTTGTTGAAGATGCTTCCCTGTTCTACTTCATATTTATTGACCTTCTATCAAAGACTATTTTAATCATAAACTTGAGGGTCAAGCTTAGGATATTCAAGTCTATCCCATTGATCTGAAGGTCTTCCTTTATTCCAGTTTTAATGACTACTGCTTTATAGTACAGTTTGAAGTTGGGAAAGTGATGCCTCCCATCTTTTTCTTAAGAATTATTTTACTATTCATGGAAGTCTATTGTTCTATATGAAATTCATAAGTCTTTGATATACTTCTTTTGGTTGCATACTCAGAATTGAAGTTGCTGGGTCAGATGCTAATTACTTTTATAAGTCTTTTGAGAGCTCTACAAAATCTTCCCTTTTGAGATTTACTAATTTAAATGACACTAATGCCACTTCTATTTTCCCCTCCCATGCTCCAAAGATGAGCTAGCTGCATTGCCAGAGTTCTCTCAAGTTCAACCATCCAAGAGGAGATGCTTTTGAATATTAGAAGTTTAGAGACATCCCCACTGCCGACCCTGACTTCCCTGTGTCTCTCACCCCATCTTAGATGCTTCTGTAGAGAGAGAGACTTTCAGTTCCCCTCTATCGAACACAGCCAGTGCTGCCTCCAAAATCTTTCCCCAATCTGCTTCTGTGTCCCACCACTAGTCCTAACCCCCCTGCTGTCTCTCACCCCATCTCAGATGCATCTGAATATTAGAAGCTTGGATAAAACCCAATGCTGTGGTGGCATTGCTGTCATATCAAGAAACACTCAGTCTCCACATTCACTGAAGCAGGCACCTATAGATGCGTGTAATTAACATAAACATCTTCATGATTGATGAGAAAACCCAGGATTACCCTATGTGGAGGCTGCCAATGATGAATTCATCTTGTAGAAACTTCCTGTCACTGAAATTTCCAACCAATAGCTGGGCATCATTGACTCTTCTTAAGACCCTAAGCACATTTTTTCTCCATTTTTCCTGTCCTAATTACATTAGTTGGCCTTTCTTGTTATCCTACCAATAAACCTCTATCTTTGAGTAAGAAATAGAGACCCATTGACCCAGGTTATGTTGAGTTCCAACTTCAGCCTTAGAAAGGAAAAGGCAAGAGTCTGTCTCTTTTGTTCAAACAATGCTTGGCACAGCTCTGAGCCTTCTAAACCTTCGGCAATACTGCTATTAGAGGAGTGGGGTACAAAGTAGCAGGGGTGGAATAATAAACAACCAGGAAAGGGCATCTTTCTGTCAACAGAACCCTCTGCAGCCTTCTTCCCTCCTGCAGGGCTGTGGAGAATGTTTGTTGAAGTGGCTTGCACAGAGGTGGGCGTTTCCTACCAATTTTGGTTTTTCTCTGTCCAAACAGACAGTCAACTAGATAATTAACTGATTCGTAAAGTGGAAGATTGACAGCAATTTTGAAAATCACATAAACTGACAGAAGTGAGACTCAGATAAACACAAAGGAAACATGCTTTGTTGACTACTTCCCAAAGAATTACAGAAAGAATTCTTAAACTATGTTTGAAAATTTTCTGCTGCCAGGTCAAAGCCCATTCCTCTGCCTCATCTGACAGATGACCATCTGAACTGGGCCTTTATCTATGCTGGCATGCTTCTTGTTAGAAAACTTGCATGTGCTCAGATCTTGTCACTGAGCTATAAGGAAATTACCTGTCCTATTGCACAGGATATTTGAAACATGGAGTATAGTCCACTCAAAAATGACTAAGAAGAGGTGATCAACACAGTGCAGCCATCATAGAAAAATCACTGGAAGAGGAGCCTTCCGGAGTCCTGAGGAGAAGCCTGCACAGGCCAGTTGGCTTCAGTCTTTTACTGAACAGTTTTCACAGTCTGATGGTACCCCTGCCTTATTGGACATCAACTCTCAACTACGCTATTGCTCACCCTAAGAAAGGTATCTGGAGGAAAGAGCACAGGAAGGCTCACCTCAGAATAACCTCACACAACTACGAGATGAAAGACCCCCAAAGAGTAAGTGGGAGGGAACTGTTGTGTGCCTACACAGTCTGAAAAACATATCATGCATTGGATTTGGAGTCAACAAAACCATAATTTAAATCCTGTGCTAGCCTTAGAGTAAGTCCAAACCTTAGTTTCCTTTTCTAAGGATTTAGTTTACCCCCAAAGAGTTATTAGAAAGATTCAGTGAAACAAGGTATTTTAAAGCCTGTGCTTGAAGTAGAGAAATTGATTGGTAAGTATTGGTCCTTCAAAATGTGAATTTGAAAGTGTGTGTGTGGGGGGGGGGGTGTGATATTAAAATTTAGAGTTCTGCAGTGACCAGACAGAACTGCCAAGAGCCTAGTTGACTGATATAGCCCACTACACCACAATTATTTGTTTGGTAGGGTTGCCCTGGAAAAGGACAATTCTTGGTGGCTCTAGGCCAGAGATCACATTGGAGATGGCAGGGAGGGCCAGTAGCCAACTTAGCTTTCCTGAAGGAGTACTCCCAGAGGTCAGGCCCACTGTGCCACTCATATCTAAATAGCTGAGAGGAGTGATCCCTGACTCCCAGTCACAAGTAGCTGGAGCAGTTAATTTTATGTGTTATTGTATCTATGCTGATGGGTGTCCAAGAATCTGGTTTAAAAACACACATTCTTAAAAGGTGTGACTGTGAAAGTGTTTCAGGAAGAGATGGACATTTGAATCAATAGTCTGAATAAAGTTGATGATATTCATGATGAAGGAGGGCATCATTCAATCCAATATGCTGAGTCCCAAATAGATCAAAAAGGTAAGGGCCAAATTTATATTTGTTAACAATAAACCCATATAATATTAATATAATATATATTATATAAAAGCATAATATAATGTTATTATAAATATTTATATAAATATAACACAACTATAAATATAGTAATTTATATAAATATACTATACTATATAGTATATAATATTATGCTATATTATAGCATAACATAATATAATGTATTTTATGCTATTAGTATGAATTTATTAGCTATAAAATTAATATACAAACTTCTGTTACCTTTCTATATGTAAATAACAAACTAGAAGAAACTACTTTCAAGTTCAATTTATAATTATTTTTTTATTTTTAAATACAATTTACAATTATATTAAAAGAATTAAATATCAAAAACAGGGAGGTGAATCATCAAATATGTGATAGATCAAAGATTTATCGCTATTAAAAAGAATAAAAGAAAACACAAAGAAATAGAATATTTTACATCATGAGTTCGTAGAATTAACATGACCATCCTACCTAAAGGCAATGAAATTTCTAGCAAAATTCAAAGTGCCTTTTCCAAGTGCATATAAGAATATTACTGGGGCCTGGAAGGTGGTGCTAGAGGTAAGGTGTCTGCCTTGCAAGCACTAGCGCTAGCTTAGGACGGACCGTGGTTCGATTCCCCGGCATACCATATGGTTCCCCCAAGCCAGGGGCAATTTCTGAGCGCATAGCCAGGAGTAACCCCTGAGCGTCCAACAGGTGTAGCCCCCCCCCAAAAAAAAAGAATATTACTAAGGCTTAGAAGGAACTATAAAATCTTTGAATATCCATACCAATTTTGTAAACAAAGAAAATGGGAGATATTGTATTCCCTGAATTTATACTATTAAACTACAATAATTAAAACACCCAGATATTAAAATAGAAAATCAGTGAAATAACATTGCGATCCCAGAGGTAAAACTTCACATTTAAGAACAGTTTATTTATAATATAGAAGCCAAGAACTTAAAATAAAGAAAGGAAATCCTTTTAAAAAACTGAGTTGAGGAGCCGGAGAGATAGCATGGAGGTGTGTCATTTGCCTTGCATGCAGAAGGACGGTGGTTTGAATCGGGCATCCCATATGGTCCCCTGAGACTCTGGGGGCGATTTCTGAGTGTAAGCCAGGAGTAGCCCCTGAGTGCTGCTGGGTGTGACCCAGAAACCAAAAAAAAAAATTGATTTGAGAAAATAGGTTTAGATCTTTGCAAAAAATTAAATTGGGCCACTACCTCATATCATGGACAAAGTTGAACTCAAAACGATTAAAAATTTAGATGTTAGATTTATTTTTTTAATTTTTATTTATTTATTTAGTTTTTGGGACACACCCGGCGTTGCTCAGGGGTTACTCCTGGCTGTCTGCTCAGAAATAGCTCCTGGCAGGCACGGGAGACCATATGGGACACCGGGATTCGAACCAACCACCTTTGGTCCTGGATCGGCTGCTTGCAAGGCAAATACCACTGAGCTATCTCTCCGGTCCCTAGATTTTTAATCCCATATAGTGCACTGAAGGAAACAGGGGAATATATTCCATGATATTGGCTTTAGTGATGTCAGTAATTCAGTTCCTTTGGTAGTGAAAACAAATGGCATATTGGGGCTAAAGAAATAATACAATGGGTTGGGGTGTTACCTTTCATTCAGCTAACCTAGGTTCAATCTCCAACACCACATATGATCCTGCCAACATTTCCAGGAATATTTACTGACTACAGAGCCAGGAGTATGCACTGAGCACCACTGGGTCTGCCCCTCCCCCCCAAAAAAAAGGAATGTATAAAACTAAAATGTTTTACACTGCAAACAGAAAAGCTGTAAAACAAACAAATAAATCCTATTTAATGAGAAAAATAATTCTCCCCTCACACATTTAACACGTCTAATATATACGATCTATAAACCCTCACAAAACTCAACAATGAGACACAAGACAAACATCTCCATGTAAGAAGAGTTATATGGAGATTCCCTCCAAAGCAGGTATACAGGAGGGCAAAAGATAGATAAAAATATGCTCACCATTACTGATCATCAAGAAAATGTGAATCAAAATGACAAGATTCTACCTGACACCTGTGATAATGGTATTCTGTAAAAAGAAACAACAAGAACTGTATGAACTGGTGGAGAAAAATAAACCTAATTCCCTATTGGTGGGAAAGTCAGCTGATTCAACATCTATAAGTAAAACACTGTGGAAATTTCATTTTTAAACGTTTAAATGTGGGGGCCAGAGAGATAGCACAGCAGTAGGGCTTTTGCCTTACATGTGGCCAACCCAGGAGGGATGGTAGTTCAATTCCCAGCATCCCATATGGCCCCCTGAGCTTGCCAGGGATGATTTCTGAGAGCAGAGCCAGGAGTAACCCCTGAACACTATCAGGTGTGACCCCCCCAATAAAGAAAAAAAATCTAGATGTGTCTAAGGACAGAGAAATTCTTTAAGCGCTGAAGTACAAGACAAGTGTGTGGCAGTTGAATTTTTGAATGGAGAAAATGAGCATAACATAAGAAGGGTGAGAAAGATTATTATGGGAAAGGTTAAAAGGCACCTGGGCCTATGTGGTTCTCAGAGAGAAATAAAGAGCCACCATAGTTGGTATCCCACATCATCAGCTGTTTATACTCAAGCTTCTCAAAGCCCTAGAAGAGCCTGTCTGTCCATCTCCAGGTAAAGTGGTCCTTTTCTGGGACAACTTGACTTGACAGCCTTCTGGATACCTCTTCATAGGTCGTTCTTAGTC
Source organism: Suncus etruscus (assembly GCF_024139225.1). Taxonomy (NCBI): domain Eukaryota; kingdom Metazoa; phylum Chordata; class Mammalia; order Eulipotyphla; family Soricidae; genus Suncus; species Suncus etruscus. The sequence continues at coordinate 77,427,892 of NC_064861.1, read as the reverse complement.
AAGCCACACATTTACCTGGTTCCCCTCAAAATTCATTCATTTGCTCATCACTTTGCCTCTTCTAGGATTAGAGGATGACCAGAGCAAGGTGCTGATTTCTTTTTTTTGTTTTTTTTTGTTTTTTTTTTTTTGTTTTTTGTTTTTTTTTTGTTTGTTTTTGGGCCACACCCGTTTGACGCTCAGGGGTTACTCCTGGCTATGTGCTCAGAAATCGCCCCTGGCTTGGGGGGACCATATGGGACGCCGGGGGATCGAACCGCGGTCCGTTCCTTGGCTAGCGCTTGTAAGGCAGACACCTTACCTCTAGCGCCACCTTCCCGGCCCAAGGTGCTGATTTCTGATGAGCCTCTTAAAGGACTTACATGTGGCCAATGACCAGAAAACAAAACTGCCTGCTTTCATTCAGTGAGATGGGTGAGCAAGCTAGGTAAAATCAGTCAACGGGAGACTAGTGCTTAGCAGGTGACCACAGAATAGCATAGGAATGTTGAATTAAAATGCTGCACACCGGAAACCTAAGTAGTGTTTTAAACCCATCACATCTTTTTAAGTTTTTTTTAATTTTATTCTTTCCAAAATTGAAAAAGAACTCATTGCTAAAATGAAAAAGAATGGCTAAAAATTCAAGTACCAATGGCCAGTTTAGAAACTGAGACTGTCCTTGGTCAGTGACTCATGCCCTGGCCATTCTAATGGAGAAACCTAATGGCCAGAGTTGTGAGTCAGCCTCAAACTTAGTCAGTAAGCAAAGGTAAGGTCCAGAGTAATAAGGCAGTGTGTAGGTTGTTTGCTTTAAATGCAGCCAACTGGGTTTGATCTCTGGCTCCATTTGGTCCCCTAAGTCTTCAGGAGTGATCCCTAAGCATAGAACCAGGCATAGGCCCTAAGAACTACCAAGCATAGCAAACAAAACAAAACAAAAATAACCCAGAAACTTAAAAATGATCCTCACAACAGGAAGGTTATTATTTTAGGTAAATAACCCCCATTTACCACTGAATAAGTAGATATTTTAGAATTAGGTTATACAATACATCCAACACCTACCAATGAGAATGATGGGAGCCAGAGTAATTACACAGTGGTAGGGCATTTGCCTTGCAAGAGGCCAACCCGGGACCTACCTGGGTTGGATCTCTGGCATCCCCTGAGCCTACCAGAAGCGATTTCTGAGCGAGCCAGGAGTAACTCCTGAACACTGCACAAACTACCCCCAAAAAAGAGAATAAATGGGGTACATCCCATCTGATCAGTGATGAATTTCACACGTATGACACTGACAGAAAGACATCAGTTCTATTCAACCTTTGGTCCCAGCCTCATGGGACTGGCAGATCTTCTAGCTGGTACAATTTATTTTTTGATTGTTTGTCACTGGTCTATAAACAAAAGGTGGGGAGTTTCAGCAGCCATTGGGTTTGAAACTGAGAGGAACTTCCTGTTGCAGAATGCTGAATGAATAATTTGGCAGCATACAATAATCACTGTGGATAATCCTTCCACCGGAACTCATAAAACTAGAAAGAACACAAAGAATACTGTTAAAAATGCAATGTAAACTCACTAAAATCAAGCACCAGAGTACTATCTATCATGCATCTAGAGTTATTTCTTCAGGAAGACAGGGTGAGGGACAGTGTGTCAGAGGCTCTTAGAGAGAAATAGAGCTGATGGTTCCCTGGCTGCTTTCTAGTGAGTGGTTTCATTGCATGTCTAATGCCTTCTATGACATCATGTGCAGGTAGAAATGAATGGAGCTGAAGTTATTTTGATAATTCCTTGGAAGTTGGAAGAAGAATTCACATCTTTGAAGAGCTCCTGACAAGAGAACTCGTCCCCATGTGTCCTGCTGTCACAGTATATCATCAACAGTGGAAGGGAATACTTACCTGGCAGGAGCAATGCCATGATCGTGAAAGTAGCTTTCCCAGAGTGAGGCTTACCCATTTTATTCTAGTTATGCTAACCCCTGAGATTTCCCCAAATGCAAAGAACTCCACTACATAATTTGTAGTATTGGGGGGACTGCATTTTCACTTTCCCCTGGGGAGCGGGGAATGGAGGGAGAAATTTGGAATCTGGTATCTCTAAAGTGGCCTAAGAAGTTAACTCCTTCTCCTCCCTATATTTGGCAGAACTCAATGAGCAAATTCATGATATTTTTCAAGATAAAAGGACACAGTGAAGCATTTTAGAGCCTCCCTGTTGCTGAGTTTGGTGGCTTTACCTCTAGCAGCTCAGAGTGGATATATATGAGCTCAGGATTTCATTACTGCCTGGATCGCAGAGGGTAAGGCCAAAGGTTTGACCCAATATCCAAGGGATATCAGATCTAAAACCACATAATTTCAGACAGTCGGTGAAATTTTGCTAAACCCCAGGTCATGGCCAAGTACCAGTTCTGAATTTAGGTTATCAAATACATACCAAACAAGATAAGCTAAGCCATCATCTTCAGTCTGGAGACTTCCTTACCTTGGGTGAATGGAAAAGGATTCTTTGTAAGAGCTCTACATGGATGCCCTGAAGCACAACTTGGGCCTCTAGCCAGTCTCAATTTGTTTCATGTTCTTAGTATATTATCAAACAAACACATCCCTACCTAGCTCTCCTGGGATACATAGGAGAAGTCAGCAAGATGGGGAAACTTGCTCTTTCAGGTGTCTATTATGCCAATTAATCTTCACATTAGCCAAGACATTGGTACCTTTGATGGAAGGGAGTACTGGCTCACAAACAGGCTGTGATTGGGGGAACAACTTTAGAGTGGCAAATAGTTACCCCCAAATCAGGGTAGGTATTATTGGTAACCTCCGTAAGGAGTAAAAAAGGAATGATCTTAGACCACTTAAATTTGAAAGTGTAGGTTTCATTGTGGAACAAATTAGGGGTTGAGGGTTTGGACAGGCTAAAAGTATGAGTGAGTAGAGAGAGGAAAGTATAGATGGACAGAGAATTTACACAGATTTGACAGTTAAGCCAAGAGCCTACTCCAGGGAATAAAGACAAGCCACTCTAAAGTTGTTCCCCCAATCTCAGCCTGTTTGTGAGCCAGCACTCCCTTCCATCAAAGGTGCCAACGTCTTGGCTAATGTGAAGATTTATTGACATAATAGACACCTTTCTAAAGAGCTGGCCCAGGATCACACATCAAAACTGCAAATTTGAAAGGATTAGAAACATACTTTGAACACATACTTCATCTTGACTCTGGACTTAATTAAGATATTGCTAGAGCTATACCATAGACAAGCAACGAACTAGCACTTTATTCAACCATCCCCCACTCCTGTAAAAAATAATAAACGTGAATTGCATGGAGTGAGGTATTCATAATTATTTCATGCAGGGAAGGAAAAAAAACGAATGAAGAGGTATCAGGAGCTCATGTCATCAATTTCACAGATCTAAGTTTAATCAGAGCACCTTATAATGCTAAAAGCACCAGCCTCTTTATTCTAAGATGTTTGTAGGTATCATCAAATCAATATCAGTTGAAATACTCTTTAATGATGTGATCATTTCAAAATTAGACTAATTTTAATTAGCAACAAAAGCATTTGGAACAGAAAACCTGTAGCTTTCTCGGCTGATCCAAGCTACTGCTAACATTTAGAATTTTCCTAAGGGGGAAAAAGGCAGAATTTAGCTTCCAATGAACATTAATCTTGCTTTTTTTCCCTAGCACCCAAGTTACTTGCAAGTAGTAAGTTAAATTCCAAAGAAAGCTCTTGACCTTTTAAAGGTCTCTTAGGTGCCGATGGAAGTCCAATAAGAACCAGACCATGTGCTACTTGCAGGCAGGTGTGAGAGGAAAGGAAGACCCTGATTGCTGCTTAGGCTAGTGTTCCTGACCCTTCGCTGCTCTAATATCCCTTCACTCATTGTTGCATCAATTTGCTACACCCTAGAGACTCTATACCAGAAGCCAGAGGGTGACCCTCCCTTACACCTCACTTTATGAAGCCATGCCTGCTTCATCATGTGGGGCATTTAGTAAAACAACCAAATTCACTTGCCTTACTTTTTTAATCCAGATTTTTAATTTTTATTTTAATGATGTATGAATCATTGTTAGCATGAAGGTGAAATTTCTTGAGCTACAGGGCTCTTGCAAATTGTCTGAAAGTTTGGCATACAGGGACCTGAGCTGTAGCACAGCAGATAGGGCATTTGCTTTGCACGCTGCCAAGCTGGGTTCAGTCTCCAGCATCCCTGAGCCTACCAGGAGTGATTTCTGAGTGCAGAGCCAGGAGTTACCCTTGAGCACTGCTGGGTTGTGGCCCTCAAACAAAACAAAAGAAAAAGAGTTGCACACAAAACTCTGATGGTTAAGATGTTAGAGTTTATTGTACAGTTTAAGTGGATTGTCTGGGCTTATCCCCAAATATCCAGACCTCTAATTCACAGGTATAAAAGGCATCACTTGCCCTGTCCCCGCACTGTCCCATACAGTCTTGTGTATTGTTTTGCCCTATGTAGCCTGTTCTCTTTTAGCGTACAAAGACCTGATATTGTCCCTACACCTTTCACTATCCAGGGTAGACTTTCCTAGTCTGAAATCATGCCCCCTGAGCCTGTCCCAGACTGTACACAAACTGTTCCCTGATGTCTTAGTCCAGTTTCTCTTAAACATCCAACCTAATTAGGCTTTCTGTCTGAGCCTCATCTTGCCTTCTGTCCAAGCACATAGCCCCCCTATCTAATCTTGTCATCAGAGAGCGATAGAAGGGGTGAAGGATAGAATAAGCAGGAGAGAAAAAGGGGCAAAAAAAAAAAAAGAGAAGGGGGTGGACATGGCTAGGAGTAGTTTCTATTTATCTGCTGGCATTTCCCACCCTCAGTCACCCAATGTTTTTTGTTTGTTTGTTTGTTTGACTTTTGGACCACACCCAGTCACACTCAGGTTTTACTCCTGGCCCTGTACTCATTCCTGGCAAGCTCAGGAAAGCATATAGGATGCTGGAGATCAAATCCAGGTGGGCCACAGGCAAGGCAAACACCCTCCCCCATGCTGACGGCCCCCGCAGTATCTATTTCGATGGACAAGAAGTAATAATTGAGTAACTTCACTGGTGCTCCCACTACCATGCTAACATCATGACCCTATTTGGCTCCTCCCCAATGATCCTTCCACATCCCACATCCCAATCCACAAGTTCTCACCCCAATCCTGAGTTCTCAGTGGTTTTTCTGCTCCCATTCCAGAACTACTCTGGGTAGCTTCCTAAATCCATCAATACTTGCTGTTCTCCCCAGGACCAGGACAAGCAGGTGATCTGGGTGTGTCCAATCAAAAGGAAGGAAATGGCTCACAGCCTGAGGCTTGGAAATAAGTCATTTCTATTCTCAAAAGAGAGGGAAAGAAAGCAGGCAGCCCCAGCTGCAAGTGGTACCAGCCAGCCACCATCAGAGCATCCAGCCAGCCCCCACAGCAAAAAGACATGCATGCTTGAGGGAGCCATTGAGTCTCAGCTAGAACATGCATCAATCCTAGAAACTCTGGATGGCTGGCCTTGTGAAGGGAAAAAGAATTCTTTATTTATAAGCCCAGTTGGAGTCGGTGCATGTGTTTTTCTATTGCAGAAAGCAAAGCTAGTTTAAAGTGAGCCACAAGGACCAACATCCTCTCTGTCAGAAACTAGGCTGTCTCCCAGGTTTCTCATTCCACTGACAATGTTGATTTCATAGAAGACAGGGAAGAGGGATATGAATTCATGTCATTATTAAAACCTAGCCCAAGAAGGCTGCTTTTTGTTTGTTTGTTTTTCAGGAAAATAAGAAAATATATTTTTTTCTCCTCCTTGACATATGTCACTCACTCACTGGTGTTGTCTTCCAGGTTCCTGGAGATCTGATTTAGTGGCTTTTGGTGTGGTTGTTAACCAAC
>NC_064861.1:77417002-77419502 GCF_024139225.1 Suncus etruscus | reverse complement strand
CAGTCATAAAGGACATCGTCTGCGTGGTGTGGGTTATTACTCAGTTTTCTATAGTGTACACTAATAAGAAGTGGCAGAGGGAGTAAGTGATATGTTAAAATATAATATTGCTAAATGGATTAGATTTTGTGTTTGTGTTCATTTAGAAAATAATAGGTACAACCTTAATAAAAGCATTTATATATTTTTATACGGAAGATACAAAACCCCAAAGCAAACTCATTAACTAGTAATTTTACCCTTATTAAAATACATTTATTTGTATGCTTACATGATTTGATCGCTTTAAAAAAAAAAAGAATATTACTTTTCTTGCAAATATTTCTGTAGGTTGCTTCCCCCCTGTTCTGTTTGTTGGGAAAGTTCTCTCATTTTCTGGAGGTTATAATTAGAGATAATTTGGCCTCCCTCATAATATTTTGATTCTGGGAATGATTCGTTTGGAAAGAATCTTAAACCTTATAGCAGCCTGACAAGATTTTGCAAAAGGCACACATATCCCATGTACAGCATTAAGTGAAAAATGCAACCTTTGGGGCTAAGATTTGGGGGGGGGGGGGAGTTGGCGCGAGCAGAAAACAAGTTAGAACAAAAGCACAGAAGCCTGATTGAGAGAAATCAGAAATTCCATGAGGTGGGTAGGGCGGTGGGGTAGGGCAGGCAGGAGACCAGGGACAGGGACTGGGAAGAATACAGTCCTGCTCCCCCTTTTGCCCTCTTCTTGCCTTTCAGGTGCCTGCCTGCTCTTGATCCTCCAGGCGAGGAAGACGGGTTTGGGAAGAGACACTAATAACAGGGAGATGGAATTCTAATCATCGTCGCCCGAATTGCAGACAAAGGCTAATTATCAGGACTCATAAATAGACACTTAAAATGTTGAACATGAAACTTGTTCATTATACACGGATTCTGCTTTTGGCGAGCGCTGCAACAGAAGCACCGAGGGGGCCAAGATTGGCAGGGCCGTGGTCTGCCACCGGGCTGGCAGTCACCCCGGGGCCGGAGCCAAGGCTCGCGCGTCGGGTGGGCTTCCCCAGCCTTCAGCAGGGACAGGCTCCTAGGCAGCCGGCCAGCCCGCTTGGCCCTTCTCCTTCAGACACTACTTCCCACCGAGCACCGGCCCAGGCATCCAGGTGACAGCATATGCCAGGCAGGACTCTGCAAGGGTCCTTGCCAGGATCCTGAACATGGCCGGTAGATGGAAAACGGTCTACAAAAGAAATGAAGAGCAGGAACACTGTGATTTGACTAATGCATTGATCAAGTCGGACCCTCTCTGTTTCACTGCCAGCATGCCCCATCTAAAAGCGTCATTAAAGAAAAGCCGCCGTCTCGTCCGCTAATGCTCTTCGATGTGAGCATGCCCCGGTGATTGACAAGTGATGCCAGGGCTGCCTGTGTTGTCTTTAAAAAAAAGCCACATCAGATCAGCGGAAGCTTCAAGCAAAGCATCAATTATAGATACACGTCTGTGTCTTTGATGAAGTGAGACTCTAGGTGCGGCTTTCTCCTATCACACAAAGAACCGCGCTTCCTGGAGCCCTTTCCCCCATGTCACGTCATATTTGAAAGAACATAGGCAGGCACACACACACACACACACACACACACACACACACACACACACACAACATAAACCTTTCCCCCACTCCAGTCTCCTTCCTTGCTTCCTTTTCTCTCATTTTTAAAACGAAATATTTTAAACAAACAGCCTGCTTCAAAGGCAGCCGGGAAGTTTTCCACTTTAGAAAAATTAATTAAACATAAAATAAGTGTTTAAATACAAAGTTCAATGCAGCAAGGATTATTGCATCGTGGCTGCATCTATCTGTCAGCCTCGCTAACTGTTCAGCTGCCTGGTGGAGGCAGGGTTACTGAATTGGAATATTCTCCGCAGCATCCTGGTCGTTCAAAAACAAAGACATTCGGAAAGTATTAACAGCCAGTCTTTGCTTCGTAAATTTTATTGTCAGCTGGCAATACGATTTCCATATTACAAAGTTCTAAAAGTCTTTCATGGAAATATTTAGTGGATACAGTGGAGAAAAAGAAGACTAAAAAAAATAAAATAAAATCAAAACATCGATGGACAGTATAGAAAAAGGGAGTGAAATCCAGGAGACAAAGAGCTTCTTTCCACCTTGCAGTTTGTAAGGCGTCTGGCTAGGTCCATGACTAAGGGTTGGCCTGCCTATCTGACACAGCCATCATTCCAACCTCAGAACTCTTGGGGTTTTATTGGCATTGATGGGAGTTAAAAGCCCCTTTGGAAATTCAGTCGCACTTCTGGGAAGAAGGCATGTCAGCCCTGGAGGCCCCAATCCAAGAGCCAGGCTCTGCTTCTGAGAGGTCCTGGAGGTAGCATCTCTGAGACATCTCTGGGACAGCACTCACAAGCTTACTAACTCAGAGGTTTGTTCAGCTCAAGACTGGAACCTGCTCCTGCCTCGGCCATCTAATGTAGCTCACAGCAGTACTTGGCAAATACTCACTGCAGATC